>NC_139969.1:2774600-2839600 GCF_963993115.1 Abramis brama | reverse complement strand
GGCTAAAAGTTTTTGAAATGTTCAGTGCATGTGTGTGTGAGGTAAAAGGACACGAGCTCTTGAAGCTCCGCCCCCTGTGCCGGGAGCAGCAGCTCATTTGCATTTAAAGGGACAGACACAAAACGGTGCATTTTTGCTCACCCTCAAAAAGTGACAATTTTAACATGCTATATAAAAATATCTGTGGGGTATTTTGAGCTAAAGCTTCACACACACACTCTGGGAGACTTATTATCTTGTGAAAAGAGCATTACACCACCCCTTTAAAGAGTCAGTAGCAAAGGTTCTTACTTGCTGGGAAACACGATCAGGCGTGTAACCAGGAATACAGCAGCAAAAATCACAAACAATGAATCGCACGTTTTCTTCCAACCGGCATAGTTGAACATCTTGGCAGACTGTGGAAAAAGCAGAGAGATTCAAGATGAGCGACACTAAATTACTCAAAATGTTAGTCTCATACTGTTCAAGAAGACATTTGTTTTAAAAGCATAGTTTTATTAATTTGATATTCAAGCTATTATTACAAAATAAACATTCTTCCAGTAACATCAATGGAAAGTTTGTTCAAAGTTCCCTTGTCTTAAAGGTAGCATGTGCGATTTCAGAAGGAATGCGATGATTGGACGAATTTTTTTTTGGCACATTCAGTCTTCCTTGAAGACATATGTAAATTTTTTCATATATAGACCACATCTATTAATGATTGATTGATGTTTTTGATTCAGAATGTGAAGAGAGTTTCAACCAGTATAACAAACAGTGTTTATGAAAAACATCGCCTACCTAGTTCTCAAATCATCACATAAACATTATTTATGGAATGTTTTTTTTCTGAAACATTTCAGTTGGACATTTTTTAAATGTTACTATCAAAAGTAACATTCCATTAATGGTTAAAGAATGATAAAATGGAATGTTCATAAAACCAAGAATGTTTTTAAACATTTTTAAAACGTTTAAAAAACAACTGGACGCTTTAACATATTTTTGTTAGCTGGAAAGTTCCTGACATACTAGTTAAACTACTGCAAAGACATTCACTTTACTATTACGTTCACTTTCACTAAAGACGTTCACTTTACTATGATTTCATAATGGAAGATTAAACCCATGTTGAGAATAATAGAATTTAGGATGTTTGCAGAACAAAATAGAAGTAATAAAGTAATCTTACTATTAAATCTTAAGTAACATTAGTAAACATTCAGTATATTAACTAGAACTGACATTAAACTAATTTGATATTTGTTACTTAATTTACTTGCTTTCTTTACTTGCAGTTGACATTTTTTGCTTTAAGTTTGCTTTGCCAAAAATAATGTGAATTTCCAAACTTTTTTGAGTAGAGTGAACTTGAATTTACAGTGTACTGAAGCCACATAAACTCTAAATTACTCTAAATACTGAGACCATAGCATTTCATAAAACCAGAACAAAGCATAAAGGTCATTGCAAATGGTGTGACCCTCTGATGCTGTTTGATTTTACGTTTTTTTTTTTGTTTTGTTTTTTGTTTTACTTCATCTGAATGGTATGAAACCTGGTAAAGATTTTGGCACTTGCTGTGTGAAAACAAAAAAAAAATTATGGACGTGATTCAAAAAGGTTAAATGGTTCTGAAAAACATAGTCACACTTGTATTGTTCGCGGTCTAAAATGAGCGCATTGGAAATGAATGGGAGATGAATTTCCTCTAGTGGAAGTGTGTGGTACTGCGGCCAAACTAAATATTACTGAAAACTCATTTTTTGAGATATCAACCTCAAATTTGGAACATAACTTGTTTAGATTTATGGCTTTGATTTTCTCACCATTTTAGAGTAAAACATGTTTTGGAAAATAATACATACTTCATATAAAAATTAAAATGGTATTTTTGTTGATTTTTTCATAACATTGAATTTTTTTACATTTATGCATTTGGCAGGCGCTTTTATCCAAAGCGAGTTACATTGCATTCACATTTATATTCTTATCCGTTCTTGCTTTCCCTGTGAATCGAACCCATGACCTTGGCGTTGCAAGCGCCAATGCTCTACTGTTTGAGCTACAGCTATGACAATAAATATAAAATTTTATTTAAAAAAATTCAAGTTCACTTTTTACAATTTTTCAACTTATAATCTGCCACGCGTCGTCTTTAAAAAGAGACCAAACTTCAGTCTGTGATCCAAAACTTTAAAGATTTATGACATTTTCAGGTCTATGCTCAAAAATAAATAAATAGATTATAACTACTGCATAAATATAATTAAGTACCCTAAAATCCCCTAAAAATACAAAATATTAAATAAAAAAATATCATCAAACTAAAATATAGTACAATCATTTAATTGAAAGAATAATAATTAAAAAAAAATTAAATTTTTGACTGACACACAAACAGTACATGAAGTAAAAGTGAAATCATCGGACAGCAGTGTGTTTGGGGAATTTTGTGGCAGTGTTAGACTCATTGTTTCTGCATAAACACGTGACTCTGCGGTTGAGCTCGTACCTCCAGGAGGAAATCTGAGGAGTCGTGGACGAGCATCACCAGCGTGCCGACCCGGATGTAGTTGGAGCAATACGAGAAACCCAGCAAGAAAATAGTGGCAAAGTGGTGGATGATCTGTTCTTTGAAATCCTAAAACAGAACACGATCCAGATTAACACAAAAAGACAAAAGAATGATTGATATCACGGTGATATCTGACAAGAAATGTAACCTGAAACAACCAAAAGGACAAATCCATCTGGACAATAGATGGCGTGTTAGTGTTAGTGTGAGTGTGTGAAATACTTGACACACAAATCAAACTCTATGATTTCTCCAACTTTACAGTGTCATTGTTACATGTGACATGTACTTACCGTAGTAATAAGAGTAAATTATGCATAATTACATGCAATTAACCCTCAAACAAACCCTAATCCTACTCTAACCCTATAGTAAGTACATTTAGTTGCTTAATATTACTTAAATATATAATTACACTGTAACAATGACACCTTAAAATAAAGTGTAACCGAAGGTTTTTAAAATCAAGTGTTCAAACTTTTGCTATTGTGGTCAAAACCAGCATCTAAATTTAAAGGCTGTAATTTTCCTTGATATTAAGATTTGCTCAAGATCTGCAATCAACAGTCAGAGGTCTTAATTTGAACTCAAATATTTCTCATCTCCACATTAATTTTATCGCTCTATTTGCTCTATGACTCATTTGTGACTGGTTTTATTTCTCTTAAGGAGTTTTAGGAGGAACATCTGAGACGAAGTTGATATTTAAATGAACTCAAAACTCTCTTTTGAGCAATAATACGTTATACTTATTTCTTCTCAGCATTTCTCCTCTTCTCTTCTTTGCTTCCTGATGCAGTTGTTTAATAAACCTGGCATTGCATATTACGAAAACTGGTTACACTTTATATTAGGTGTCCTACTATGTACTGACATCAAAAACTAAGAACAATGCACTTATTGTGTTCATGTTCTATTGCAAAACACTTGTGCTGCTATTGAGGTAAGGTTACGAACAGGTTTAGTGGTATGTGAAGGTTTAAGGGACGGCTAAACATGTAATTATAGATTAAATTACAGAAATTACATCTGTAATTACATACAGGTATTTTTTAAACAAGATAAGTGTACATGTAAAAACATGCATGTGCACAATAACTGCATTGTATCAAATTATGTAAATGTTAAAAAGAAGTTAAAGTCCCCCTGTGGTGAAAATCCAGCTTTTAATGTTGTTTATGTGTCTATGTGGTGTTTTTAATATGCTTTAAGACAAACCATGTGTAAATTCATAAGTCGACTCCATTGCTGAGTATTTCCTCCTTAAAACTGCAGTGAACCAAAGACAGTCTCAAAAACACGCTTTGAAATCGCTGGTGTTTCTGACGTCACAAACTACCTTGTAACCAATCAGATCAACGTGTGATCGTCAACCAGTGGATCTCTGAGCTGAGTGAGTGAGTGGAGGCGGGGCTCATTTGCATATTCATAGAACCATGCATACTAAATGAGGCAAGGGTGTCGAGTTACAGTCAAGATATTTTAAGGCATGAAGAAATTTTTTTCAATGAAAAAACGTAAATATGTAATTTTGGTGATCAAAGATGAGTTTTAAGGGATAAAAGTATCGACTACAGGTTGACTTTAAAAACACCTACCGTAATATAAAGTGAGACCCAAATATTGTAGGCTCTTTCTGTTTTCTTTTGCAAGTCACTCTGGATAAAAGTGTATTAAAGTCAACGTTCTTCTGGACATTCAGGTTGATATTTATATGAACTGCAATGGCCATAAGTAACATCATAGAAATTAAAAATGATGATATAATGTTGCCTAAAATATTAAACTGATTGAAAGGTGAGCAGCTGGCAAAGTAAATAATTGAGCATCTTTAAAAAGGACATTGGCTTCAAAAAGAGAAAGTCTGACCTTGTAACATCCAATCCTCATAAAACATTCAGAAAGCAAACCTGTGGGACACTGTTGTGTGAGAGCTTACTTTTCTTTTGACGTCCACAGACACACAGAGCAGCAGAGACCAGTAGAAGCCCAGTTCAAGCATGTAGTACCAGTAGTGAACGTCCTGAACCGGCTGGAGAAACACAAACACACACATTTCATCACCTCTAAACAGCATAGAAGCTTAGGAGAACCTCACTTCTCAAAAACATGATTGCAATTTAAAATAGCTGTTTTCTATGTCAATTTATGTTCAAATGTAATTTATTCCTGTGATCAAAGCTGAATATTCAGCATCATTACTTCAGTCTTCAGTGTCACATGATCCTTCAGAAATCATTCTAATTTTCTAATAAAATTCAGTTTTGCTGCTTCATATTTTTGTGGAAACCGTAATGCATTTTATTTTTCAGGATTTCTTGATGAATAGAAAGTTCTAAAGAACAGAATTTATTTGAAATAGAATCTTTTGTAACATTCTAAATGTCTTTACTATCACTTGAAACAATTTAATGCATCCTTACTGAATATTAATTTCTTTAAAAACAAATATTAAAGGTAGTGTTTGGTGTTTTTATTTATTTTTGGAGTATAAATTACCATAGTTTATCTTTTATTAGTCTTTTGTAACATTATAAATGTCTTTACTGTCACTTTTGATCAATTTAATGCATTCTTAATGCATGAATAAAATTATTAATTTCTTGTTTTTTTTTAAATAAAAAAATCGTGCTTTTGAACGGAACTATAACATACATAATTAGTTTACGGCCACTAAAAAAGTATGTTCTATAGTATGAATGTGTGTAGTATGAGTGTAATCCAGACGCACTACATTCTCCATGTTGTCATGATCATGTGATATACCAGCGTCAGTTGCGTCACTTCACTGCCATTCACAAATCCTCTCCTGTGGCCTCATGGGATAGTAAAGTGTCCATCATATGCACACTTCAGGATCTCACAGAAAGTTGTAGGGACTTTCCCCCTACTCTTTGTACTGTGATTTCGGACATACTTCCTTTGTCACATACTGTTTTTCGCCTACTATATAGTAGGGAAGTATGAGATTTCGGATGCAGGCGTAGTCTCTAAACATCTTGAATGCTTTGCTGTTACATATGTGTCATAAGTCGCACGGGTATATTTGTGGCAATAGCCAACAATACGTTGCATGGGTCAAAATTATAGATTTTTCTTTTATGCCAAAAATCATTAGGATATTAAGTAAAGATCATGTTCCATGAAAATTTCCTACCGTAAATATATAAAACATTTATTTTTGTAAGTGGATGCAGCACAATCGAGGACTTCATTTGGACAACTTTAAAGGGCTGGTATAATGCCCTTTTCACAAGATGTAAAATAAGTCTCTGAGGTCTCCAGAGTGTGTGTGTGAAGCTTTAGCTCAAAATACCCCACAGATATTTTTATATAGCATGTTAAAGTCGTCACTTTTTGAGGGTGAGCAAAAACGCGCCGTTTTTGTGTGTGTCCCTTTAAATGCAAATGAGCTGCTGCTCCCGGCACAGGGGGCGGAGCTTCGAGAGCTCGTGTCCTTTTACCTCACACACACATGCACTGAAAATTTCTAAAACTTTTAGCCTTTTATGTTCAAACCGGAGTCAGAAAGATGGAGAGACTCAAGAAGAAGTGACAACATTTCTGAATGGTTAGTTGATGAATTTATGAAGCTTATGTGTTGTTATCTTCTAGTCACTGATTATCATATTCTGTCTTGATAATCTATAAATCGTGTTCAGGGGGCGGGGTTTATGTAAATTCTAGGGTTTGTGATGTCACTAACCCGGGAGGAATGTGGTGTAGTCTCTACCAGCCGTTTGTTGTAGTCCTTAAAAAGCGATTTCTTTAAAAGCAAATATCTCCCTTTGCTTTGAACTTTGAGCGTTGTAACTTTGCAGATGTTGTTTATGCTCAAACAGCAACATTACACACTAACTAACGTTAGAAAAGTGAAATCATAATCAACCACCCCTTTAAGGGAGATTTTCTCAATGTTTAGATTTTTTTTTACATCCTCAGATTCCAGATTTTCAAATAGTTGTATCTCGGCCAAATATTGTCCTATCCTAACGGATGTCCTATCCATACATCAATGGAAAGCTTATGTATTCAGCTTTCAGATGATGTATAAATCTCAATTTCACCAAACTGACCCGTATGACTGGTTTTGTGGTCCAGGGTCACATATATAGGCATGTACATCTGCACACGTGTATTTCAGACAGGTGAGCTCACCTGTTGAGGATATCCTCTCCAGCACTCCTTCTGCTCCCAGAACCAGGGCGTCTATGAGGAAGAGGAACACTTTCAGACAACAAAACTACTTCCTTTAACCGCCAGACAATAAAAGAGGCGTTCATACAGTGAAAACCACACTGAGTCCCGAGAGCCAGTGTTGTGTTTCAGAAAAACATCAGAACCGTGTGTGTTCAAAATAACAAAGCTGAAGCTTGCTCTTGTTGATTTAACACAGGTCGATCTGAAGAAGCTTTAAGATCTATTTGTTAGGACTCTAACTAGGGGACCATAATTAGGCAGTGACTCAAAAGACACCAACCCCAGGACACACTTGGGTTCACGTGGGAATGAAGCTTCAAATGACGACTCACGTTAATTAAAGATGCAAATCCCGCGGCGAAAGCAATCAGGTAGAACACAAATCTCCAGCTGGGGAAACAAAAGATTTGAAGTTACTATGGTAAATAAAACGGCATTAAGACAGATGCATTCGTCTGGATAATTAGCTATTGAGACTGTAGTTCTTTTGATGTTTACTTTTAGAATCTTCAAGATACTAAAGTCTGCAATCAAAAGCTAGAGATCTTAGCATATGAACTAATAATGCACCAGCCATTCATACGTTCTTACATAAACTGGAACATAAAGAGGCTTAGTAAATACTAGCTAGTTTGTAACTAACTCTGTACTTTATTCAGTTGCAGCATTTGTTCTTAAGGTAGAGCGTAGAAGGTCGCAAACTGTCCGTAAAGTAATGCATAGTCCCATAATATGACGTTTACCCTCAATAATCTAATAGCAGCCTTCAAATAAGTGAGCGGACGTTGTTTGAATGCAGTGAATTTCAGTTTATAATTATTATAACTTCTTTTGCCTCACATAATGGTAAAAAAATAAGTTTCCATAAAAATATAATACTACTTAATCATGAATAACATAATAGGTACTTTTATTTGTAAATAACATATATTTTAAAATAACAAGGATCAATAAATAAATACTGATTAAAAAAAAAACAAGAAATGGAATTTGTTTATTATGACTGATTTTATTTGACAAGCACAACACGGACAAATCTGTGTTGAAGAGCTACTAATAACAAAGTTATTCTCATAATGTTCTCTCTCTTAAAACGTAAGCGAGTGTAAATCATCATCATTATTATATTCTATATATCTAAAGAATTGAAGTCTGTCTTATGACCGTTACTCTGTAAATATACCTAGAGTTATGCTTCAAAAGTTTAATTTTGCAATCTGCAACACAAAAATATTTAGTAGTGCATTACGTCAAAACTAGTCTTTTTTTAGAGCACGTTATTATTGCACAAAAATGTATGTTATATCATGTTATTATTGCATTTCTCATCTTCTCTTGATTTCTATAGTTGTCTAATACAGTGGCATAGCATATTACAAAGACTGAGATTGTTATTATTTAGATTGTTTTATAGTTCTTATGAGTTTAAAAAGTTCTTTATGTGTTTCATTTTGAAGTCCTCAAATCAGTGTTTAGGTCGTTGGATTCTTTAAAGCTGCAGTACGTGGTTTTCTAAAGCCAAAATAAAAAGTGGAACTATGATTTTGATATTATTAAAAGCACATACCTGAAGAAAACTTACCTGGCCTCACAAAACTTCTTAGTGTTGCTGGGTCGGTCCTGGTTTCTGCGGTTCCTGAACCAGGTCTCGACTTGTCTACGAGTCAGGTTGCACTGGTTAACCAGACTGGTGATCTCATTCTAGATGGGTTAATGCAATAACATGAGGAATTATGAACCAAAATAGTGCGAGTTAACTCAATAAGCTCAAAAATTGTACAAAAAAGAATAATAAAAAAAAAAAAAAATCCTATACACTAATCAAACTTGCATCTTTCCAGCTACGTTTCAGTCAATCGCCGTTCCTCATGCTTACAACTCACACAAAGGTATCAGCCAATTTAAAAACAATACATTAATAATAGTTATTACAGTTGTTATAATAACAAAGGCCACGCCTCCAATTATGCAGACAATATAGAATTCTACAGGACAAAAATATATAGTATTATACTACTTATTTTCAAGGAAACACATGGCTAAAGTAGTTCCAGGCATGTTTGACCGCATTACAGTTCCATATCACTACGCCGAATGATTTCAGTTATTTCAGAGGTTTTACAGCCGACAACAGCGAAAGAACCAAAACCCACAACGACACTGACCAAGCAGAGAAATATAGTCAACATTAGGATAAAAACGACAAATTATTTCCATGTTTTTCACCACAAAATTACGTTTTATTATGTACGGACAGCACATACTCTCTCTCTCTCCCACTTAAACACACACACACACTCGCACAGAAACGAGTTGTCAGCGCCGTCTGATGAGTTTATCAGTAAAATAGTTTAGCAACTTGAAAGCTACATGACGTTTCTCACTAGCGAGGGAATAACGGCGCTGTTCTTGAAGCAGATAAACTTACAGTTTCACTATTAGAGACGTTGCTGATGAACACTGTAGAGAGACACACACACTCAGGTGATTCACACACACTTAATCTCTCTCTCTCTCTCTCTCTCTCTCTCTCTCTCTCTCTTTCTAATAACTTCATTGGTCTGCTATCAGTGGCTCTAAAAGCACTTACAAGCTCTAAAACAACGTTTTGTAATTAGCAACGGAGGCGTGGGACGAGATGCGTAAGAAATTAGTCCTGCACACAAGAGCGTTTTAAATAAATAAAAAACAGAAAAATGTCTTTAAATGCATCATCTTTTGAGGTGTGGTAACCGTAGTAAATAAAAGAATAATGCTTTGCGTCATGACCTCATTATGACCTTGGGTTAATTACTCCTTACTTCACAAAAACATTCTGCATATTTATCAAAACACACATTTGTAAAATTCCAAACATCATACAAAATGTATTAGCACATTTTGGTCATCCATATGCAAAAATACCCACGATAGACAGTCGGTAAACCCGTAACTATCCATAAAGTCTGTATACATGGAGCAAACTCACACGTATAAATGATGTAAAGTAGAACCAGAAATTCATCCACTCAGAAAAGTAGTTCTATCTCAGCTTGATCTGAAAATATGGAAATGAACTCCAGAGAGAGTCCCTTTTGTGGGTCCATAATAATAAGTCCACGCACAAAATAAATGTCAGCAATATCAGGTTCCTCGTAACACACGGTTTGGACGGCTTCCTCTTACAGGGTGAAATATACGTGTGTATTTCTTTTCCTTTGTGCCTTTACAGCACTGAATGAGAGATGAATATGATTTGGATTTAATTAAGATGAAGAAGATTTTAGTTTACTTTGAAAAACGGACCTTTTGTTGGTGTAACGAACAGTTAATGCAGTTGTTAAATCATATTTTTGACTGGAATAACCAGTTTAATTCGACAACATGCCATCATGAAGCACTGTTTTTACGCAGCCTGTGTTTTAACCGTTTTTTTATTTGAATCATGTTTGATTAATCAGGGGATGATTAAGATGAGCAACACACCGGTTCTGGATTATTTGTGTGTCTGTGAAAAACACATTCCCCTCTTTCCGCATGTGGTTTGACTTCTACACACTCATTTGCAAGGTATCGACGTTTTCCAGGAAAGTGAGATGCAAAACAACGACTGTTGGAGAATGAGCTCAGACGTGTGTGTAGATTCATATGTGTGTGTGTGTGTGTGTGTGTGTGTGTGTGAGTGTGAGTGTGTGTGTGTGTGAGTGTGAGTGTGTGAGTGAGTGAGTGAGTGAGTGAGTGAGTGAGTGAGTGAGTGAGTGTGTGTGTGTGTGTGTGTGTGTGTGTGTGAGTGTGAGTGTGAGTGTGAGTGAGTGAGTGAGTGTGTTTATGTGAGTGTGTGTGTCTGAGTGTGAGTGTGTGTGTCTGAGTGAGTGTGTGTGTGTGTGTGTGTGTGTGCGCTTGCGTGTGTGTGTGTGTGTGTGTTTATGTGAGTGTGTGAGTCTGAGTGTGGGTGTGTGTGTGTCTGAGTGTGTGTGTCTGAGTGTAAGTGTGTCTGAGTGTGAGTGTGTCTGAGTGTGTGTGTGTGTGTGTGTGTGTGTGTGTGTGTGTGTGTGTGTGTGTGTGTGTCTGAGTGTGTGTGTGTCTGAGTGTGTGTGTGTGTGTGTGTGTGTACACTCACCTGCGTAGGCTGTCTGCTGTTTCTAGTGTAAAACGCTTCTAGATGTGGGGCCGGAGTGACTTTCAAACGAACTTGATCTCTCACTCCTAAAACTCTGCTGAGAGGAAGCGCCACACGTCTGAGGAAGTAAAGGACACAGGTCATGTTTCATCAGTGCCGTTCTTCACCAAAAGAAGCCTTTATCTGAACTGTGCAACAGCCTCACAGAAAATAAAAGAATATTTATTGCTCACGGGTTGCATTGTCCAGGAGCTCAGGAGGAGCTTGTAACGACTGTTGTTTTATGTGTAATATTATCTGTACAAATACTCTTTGTCTATATGGAAGTGTTTGCATTGGTTGGACTTTAATTAGACGGTGGAAAGATGATCCGAGATCAAACGAGGGTCAGAAGGGTCACGGCATCAGACTCTTTGTGTTGCTATAGCGATCAGCTGCTGCAGCAACCGAGACACACACACACACACACACACACACACACGTCTGCCTGCTGCTGTTTGTTGATTCAGCGTCCCCCTTCCCTCCTATAACACACTACCTGTCAGCTACTCCCTCCGGCACACACACACACACACACACCTGTTCCAGGCAGACAGAGTGTAAAGTTACACCACAAACTCGCAAAACCAAACAAAAAGACTGATTGTATGCGGAGATACAGCAAGAGAACAGATTCAAGCGTGCACACTAAATATTCAAGCACACGTGTGTGTGAGAGGCTGGTGGAACTAGTTAACTAACAAACCAGTTCATTCCCAGTACAGAAAGAGGTGTCACCATTTACACTAGTCTCTGCCAGAATATCAGTTCATAGTTATTGTGTTTACTCGTGTAAAATTCTCCAGCTTGATGTTAGGGTGTTGTGGGTGGTTGCCAGGGTGCTGCTATGTGGTTGCTAAGGCTTGTTCCTGATTTTACAACAATAATTATAATAATTATAATAAATAATTGTATCATTAAATTATTAAATTATTAAAATAAAATCAATAACGAAATATATTACTACTGCAATAGTAATATTGTACTGTAAAATATAAAAGTTGTATTTCGTAATTATAATAGTAATTTTATAATTATATATTATATTATATATTATATATTAATATATTATATATTATTCAAAATAATATTTTTATTTTATTAATATTTAATTTAAAAAAAAAAATAAATCAATAAAAATGTATTACTATTGCAGTACTGTAAAATATAAAACGAGTATTTCATAATAATATTATCATATTATTATATATTATTATTATTCAAAGTAATTTTTAAAAAAAATATTTAAATGATAAAAATCAAACAAATCAATAAAGAAATTAAAGAATGTTATATTGTACTGTAAAATACTAACTAGTATTTCATAATAATAAATAGTAAGTAAAGTAAGTAAGTAAAATAAGTAATTTTATTATTATAATTATTCAAAATAATATTATTATTATTTTTTTTTTTAAATCACTAAAATCTATATTACTATTGCAATAGTAATATTGTACTATAAAATAACATAAAATAAAATTATTTCAAAATACGTCAAAATCACATCCCTGCTCAAACAACATCCAAAAAACACAGTGATTCCAACGTACTTTTCATATTCTAAATTATATTCTGAAATGAATTCGGGAGGTCAGACCTTGTTCAATGTCATCATCACCTCTCAAAAGCGTAACGCAGCACGATGAATCCCACAGCTAGAGGCAGAGCCAGGAGCAGATCCCGGGGAAGAGGACGCCGAGATCCCTCAATCTCATCCAGATCATCCCAGACGATTCCCGGAGGAAGCCAGTATTCCTGCTTCCAGAGCCACTGACTGATCTGATCCATCCTTCAGGAGGGAAGACAACACACACACACACACACACATACACACACACAAGTACTGTGCTGATTCCGAGGCATTCCGAGGATTATATTTAATGATTACCATATTCATGTAACACTTCAGTTCTGACCAATGAATTTCCATGAGCTTTGAAATTATTCCTGATTTCTGGATAAGCATTGATTTTTCAAAAATCATTCCACAGAGATCGGGGTGGAGTACCAGGCTCTAGTCTTTTTTGAACTATAATATTTAAATGATTATACTTATTATTGTATATATGTTTACAATCAGACAATCAACACACATGATAACGTTTCATGCTGTATTTTTTTGCCTTTAATAATTTAAATCCATATTTTTGCATATTTTTTATATGTTTTCAGGACCCAAATGCGATACCTTTGTGATAAATGTATATTTGTATGTGTTAAAATGCATTTATACTAATTGTTTCCAGAATGAAATAACTGGCTTTTATATTGTCGTTACATAAATTTTTTTTTTTTATTTTATTGAAAAGTACTTACTTTTAATTAAGTTGACAGTGTGCATGAGAAATCTTTTTTTCTTTTTTTTCACAAAAAATTTATTTTAGAAAAAAAGTGAGAAATCATGAGAAATTTAAAATACAAAATAATTGCAAATAATGTCTTAATGTCTGTAGAAAGCAGAATTAATTATTAAATGTAGTGATTAGAATGTTATATGTTACATTTATTTAATTAACATCTTAAGTGCACACTGACAGCCTTAAAAATACATTTTGTAAACAAATTTTTTTGTTGTTGAAAACCTGCATTAGACAATTATCTGATGTGAAAGTTCATCATGTCCATCAGATAAAGATTTGTCTCGTGTGTAGTCAATGTTTTTCATTGCACACCTGCCTGACACATCACCTGACCGACAGATGACTGCTGATATCTGTTTAAAACGCATGCTTTATGAGAGGTTCTTGTTTTACGAGAAATAAACAGTCCCCACAGCAAGCATGCTTTGATTCACAACATCAGGCATTGCAAAAGCAACAAATCCCTTAGGAAAATGTTGAATACCTGCTTTTGTCCTCTATAGGTCTCTGCCGGGTTCCTGCTGAGTGATGGCTGTGATGATGTATTAGGGTGTGTGATGATGTGTGTGATGATGTGCGCAGTTCAGATCAGCGGATTTTACGCAAATTAATTCCCATGGAGATTTGCATCCAGAATCTAGCTCGTAATACAATCGACGTCCATTCGCAAAAAAAAACAACACGACACTAAAAAATATCAAACCACATTCTCCTTAACAATCTCCTTGATAGCGTTGAGCTAAATTATTTATAAATAAATATCCAATAAAAATCGAATCAAATTTTTTTTTTTTTTCCGGAATCCTATATCTTCAGATAAATGTGCAGAATAAACGCGGAGGTTTGTGATGTCTGATAAAAGTGAGACTGTCTGCTCTTTACGAGAGACTGGAGTCTGTGTGGGTGTGTCGAGTCGCCTATTGGTCCAGAAGATAATTCGACTCGTTTAGGCGACTCGGTTCTTTTGAACTGCTCGCTTGACTGCTGATTCAATTATTCGTTCATCTCAAATTATGATACACACGTGCAGGGGAGTAAGAATACAAATAAATAGTGTTGTTTAGCGCCCGATTGTGATTATAATTTTGTCCTGATGTCGTAAAAACATTGATTCGTTTTCATTGTGGATGATAAAATACGATTGTGACTGTATGTTTGTATCAGGCATCCCTGAGACGTGTTTCATCATACAAAACGCGCCTTTTTACATCAACCACAAATATGACCTGTGTGTCTAACAGCTTGTGCATATTTTAACACAATAGCAATAATTAAGCTCATTAACAGTTAAAGGTATTTTATAACCGGAATAAATCAAATTCTTTTTCGAGCTCTGACAGATGAGATTCACTTCAACCGACTCAGTAAGTAGAACCGATTCAAACCAAAGCGTACCATCAACTGTATCAGTATAATTACTAATTAGACCGAATTCTTATACGTTTGCATAATAAAAGAAGCAATCTTACGTGTTAATGTTCCGTTTCCAATTCGATTAGATGTCACTGTAGCCAAGAAAACACATGCTGATTTTAGAATAGAAAGCGTAAACAAGACAAATGACAAATATTATCAAAAACTGTGGTTTTATCATGTTTATAGACATGATATACCATAGTACCTTGCTGTAGTTTGTAAATACCATAGTATATGGTAATAACACAGTACATTGGTACTAGGCCAATACATACAAAGTTCTCAGAAGTTCAGCTAACGTTCTGGCAATGTTCTCTCAAAGTTAGCCTATGAACAAATGTTCTTCCATTAATATTTATTGAATGTTTGTTCAGAGTTAGCCTATGGTCTTTAAAACGTTAGCACAAAAACACTTGTACATCGTTCATGGAACTTTTGAAAAATGTTTTAGTTGGACATTCATTTAACATTTTTTAAATGTTACAAATGTTACTAATTGTAAATGTTACTAATTGTTTCAGAACATTCAAAAGTAACATTCCTATAATGTGTTCACAATGCAAAAAATTTAATATTCATTTAACATTTGGCATTACCAAGAAAAAAGCTTTTAACGTTTTGAACATTCCGAGAACATTCAAAAAATGTACATATATATATTTAATTATTTTATTTCATAAATATGAACATTTAAGCTGCTTGCAGTCACAATAATGTGACATAATTGCTTATTACTTTTGACCAATGGTGGCACTGAGTCTGACACTAAATTTATCTGGTGTTGTTGGTGTTGGGTGGCAATTTTTGTGCGATTTTTTCTATGAGATTTTTGGTCAAGCTGTTCAGAAGTTAGAATCAAAAAATATTTCATGTCTCGTGACCACTAGGTGGCGCTGTGATGAAAATGTAAGGGTACCCTCAGGTCATGGTTGTCATAACACACACCAAGTTTGATCAGAATACACTAAAGCGATATGGAGACATAGCCTCACATACATTTTGATGTGCTCTTCATCAAATTTGTTCACGTGTTACTCAAGAACAGTTTGACGAATCAACTTGATTTGCATGTTTTTTGGGGTTTTTTTGTTGAAACGTCTAGGACTTTTTCGGAAAATTCAAAATGGTGATTGGCGCAATCGAATCGTCTTGAGCAAAGGAATCAGAGGAAAACAGAAGCGCTTACAGTATTTGTATCTAGCCTTTACGGTTCAAAATTTGTTAAGTGAAACTTTGAACAGTTGGTGGCGCTAGAGGGATTGAGTTAGGGACTCCAAAATCTATATGGATAATGTTCAGATTGTCCTCTATCTATGTTCCAAATTTCATAAATTTTTACCATTTGATTCTATGGCCTGCCAGACTCAAGAGCGGAAGAAGAATGGTTTTATCTTAATCGAAACATTGTTAGCTGGGCAGAGCCCTAGATAGTGGACAAATAAAGTGACAATTCTAGGGGCCTACAACCATCTGATAGCGCTGCCACTGCCATATATGTTCTGTCTCAATCAATCCCCCCCTTATCCAGATCCATGTCCTAGTTTTTCTCGAACAGAAGTCCCCTCTGGGTAAATTCACCCATAATAAATGAATGCATCCATCTTTGGGGTTAAATTCCATTCCTTTGCATTATGTAAAGTACAGTAAGTTCATACTGTATGCTCACATTATGCACTGTGGGTGAAACGTGCCATAGAAAGTATTAGATCCCAGAGTGTGATAAGATGCAGACAGTCCCCGATGCAATCTTTCACCTCTGAACACATGCCCAGCATGCCTCTTATTGTAGATGACATGCATTTACCGCAGGGCAAGTGACAGGGTGGGTTTTGTTGACATGTGTAAGCTCATTTATCAGTCCATGGGGTTTTCCCCCAGAACGGGTGAAAGTCTCTGCGTGTTACTGTCTTTCCGCGTGGCAAAGTAATTTAATTCCATTTAATTCCATAACTCCATTTTATACCTGACTTCATTTTTATCACGACCTCGAATTTAAGTTAGATTGCCTATTGGTCAATTATATAATAATTTAGCAATACATTTGATTGTTGCGGGAACATGCAAATCTGTTTAATCTACTTGGGAAAACAATTTCAGAGTCAGTTGGAATAAAATCAAATGTAACAATTTATTATGTCAGGTAAATGTATCATGCCAATTTCATAATCAGTTCAAAGATAATAAATACAAAACATCTTATGCTCTGGAATAAAGAGAGAAGATGCAAACCTGACATTATATAATACATGATGCCGAGAGTCTCGGCCATTCTCAGCATCACAGGCTAGTTTGAGTTACAAATCGCCACAAGCCTCTTGTTGCATTTCTTTATATAGACTGAAACTTCTTTCACAAACATTTGTGTGAATTTGCATTGAGATTACACCTTTTGAGAGCAGGCCTGAAAGACACACCCTCCTCTGTGTGCGAGTTATCTCTAAACTCTTAAATACCTTAAACCTTTTGGTTTGCTTCTTTAGGAATGAGACCTTTGTACCAGTCGCACTGAGATATTTCAAATGATACCAAACATGGGTCATACTGTATGATAATTATTCACATGATTAAACCATATAGATTCTTGGGTGAATTTTGGTGATCTCAGCATGAGAGAGAAGGAATGGTGGAAGAGGGAAAGAGATGTAAATTAGGATGAATGGTGCACAAGAGTGAGTTCAAATGTTAATTTCCTTTATTGCTTAATTTGAGAGTTGCCCTCTCTTCTAGTTTTTCCAGTCTTACACATGTGACACTCTGTGATCCAGGATGTTGTTTGACATGCCATGCATGACACATGCACTGAACAATACAAGGCATACGTGCATATCGGGGTGAATTTAAAATCATTTCACTGCTTTGATTTGAGAGAATGTTCATGTCTGTTTATGTCACTGACTTTTTACTAAACTGGCCATTTATTTAAAAAAATTACTTTCCCAGACAGCAACTTTGTGTCGGCCCAGATCTGGGGTGCGTTTCCTGAAAGCACCGTTAGCCAACTATGGTCGCAAGTTCCCTCGTTACCAATAGAGTTCAATGGACATTGCGATGAACTTGCGACCATAGTTGGCCAACGATGCTTTCGGAAAACGCACCCCTGGCCGAGATCTGGTAAGTGTGGAATCCAATCCAAATGTGTACCAGATGTGGGCCGGATCTGGGCCGACACTATGTTGCTGTCTGGGTTATTTTCTATAATCAAACGTTTTCAAACAAAACATGTTTTCTTGGGGATACTGGTGAACAATTGCACACCATACTATAAAAATATGGCAGAAATAGTAAAAGTATGATTTTCCGAATTTAACCAATGCTTTGTCAGCTAGACAAAAATGTCTGTCAAATGAATAAATGTAAATATATACAACTTAAGACAATAAAGACACAATTAGGCCAGGTAATACATGTTTGTGAGTTCACTTTTACAGTAATTATTATTATTTTTACAAAAATCACTTTTACAGTAAAGATCAGAGATTCTCCTCTGTATGAATGAGAATTTATGTGTAAAAAAAACATGTTTATGTGTTTTGCACTTGTAGTGTACTTTATATCTTAAAAGTATATAAAAATGACTTGCAGATTGTCACGTACTGCTCCGAGACACGAAGGTTGAGGATCCAAATGTAATTTTATTGAAAGGGTAATCCACAATCGTAGTCGAAAACAGGCAAAGGTCATAAACACTGGGTAATCAGTCCAAACAATAACAGGGTCATAGGGGCACAGGCAAAAACAGAGGAAACCAAGAAAACCGGACAGAAGATCGAAAAACCAAGATAATGAAAACCAGGAGAATGCTTGGAATTGCAGTGACATTAAACAAGACTTCGCAGGGAATGACAGAAAGAACCAGGCTTATATAGGGTGAGCCAACAAGAAGATGAGACACAGGTGAAAACAATGAGTGCTGATGAGTCCAGGCAGAGAATTATGGGAGATGTAGTTTGTGAGGGAATGACAATAGTATGTTGTGGAGTGCCCTCTGGTGGCTCTCAAGGGCACTCCAGCTGGTGACCGTTACACAGATAATATATTACGGAAATAAAAAGGCCTCTTAATTGTACTTAAAGACAGTGCACTTTATTGTAGTGTCATATTAAATGTTAAAAGTACATTTTAAATTATTATGATTTAAAAAGAATTTGTTGTGCTTAAAAGCACTTGTTTTTATGTGCATTTTAATTATAATTTTTAACTGTAGCATTATTATACTTTAAATGTAGCCTATTAAATTGCAAATTCATCAAATATGTAATTATAAATATATTTAAATACAATTTTCAATAAAAATTACATGAAACAATATTTTAGTTTAACCATATTTACAATAATTATTAAATTATATATAAAGATAATATCTACTTAAGTGGCTCAAAAAGTTTAGTTAATTGCATTAGCCTATATATTTATAATGAATTTTCATTTTGTTGTAAATAACATGCAGTTAAGTTAGGCATATTATTTATGTATAATGTATCTTTTTAAAAGCATGCTAAAGTCTTTTCTAGACCACTATGTTCCAGTATAAATGTCTGTACAGTGTAAATGTCTTTCGTGTCCCTGCAGGATGAAGTTGTGTTTCAGACTGGTGTTTTGTCGGGGTGAAGTGAAGCAGAACTCTTTTGTGTGTCTGGAGCTTTTGCTAATGAGATTATGAAACTGTTTACTGGGTCTCTCTGAAATCCATGCAGCCTTACAACTAGTTTCTGTAGGAGAGATCTTATTTCTTTCTTCCTCTTTTGAACCCTAAAAAGTTAATTGGTAACACTTTACAATTAGCATTATTAATGTAAAAACTAACAGAGTTAACAATGAGCAATACATTTGTTACGGTATTTATTAATCTTTGTTAATGTTAGTTGATAAAAATACAACTGTTCATTGTTTGTTCATGTTAGTTCACAGTGCATTAACTAATGTTAACAAATACAACCTTTGATTTTAACTTAGATTAATAAATGCTGTAGAAGTATTGTTCATTCTTAGTCATGTTAATAACTAAGGTAGTTAACAAATGTTAACTAATGAACCTTATTGTAAAGTGTCACCAGTTAATAATTACTATTTTATTAAGATGAGTCATCTGGTCTTTGTTGTAAGCTGTCAGAATATGAAGCCCATAATTCATAACTGGGTTTATGAATTATGAAGGGACCATTTTGGGGTTTTGAAAAAGTATATTATTATTAATATATTAAATGTCTTCTTTTTTTCTTTTTTTTACCAGTTAGAAAGTTTGACATTTTCACAACTCATTCATCTGTCATACTCATTGTCAGCAGTGGGTGGCGCTTGAAGGCAAAGAATTGGCACAGAATACTTCGCTTGTTTGACATGGATCAGTATATATAAAAAAAAATTACTTGCAGATAATAAATTAAGGAAATAAAAGGCCACCTAATTTGTACTTCAAGAGAGTGCACTTTAATGTAGTGTTATATTAAATGTTAAAAGCACATTTGAAATCATTATGACTTAAAAATATGATTTTAATAAATAATTGTTGTGTATTTTGATTATAATTTTAAGCGTTATTATTATATTATGTGTCAAACACTATAGAGCTGTTCAGTTTTGCATTCAGTAACACAGAATAACCTGGTAACAACATCAAGAAAACTATTTAGATGCCCTATATGCTCTTATTCAGCACTATTTGTGGCATCAGTGTTTTTTTGCATGATTTGTACATTGCTAAAATTAAAAAAGTAGTGCTGGGCAACGATTAATCGCATCCAAAATAAAAGTTTGTGTTTACATAATATATGTGTGTGTACTGGGTATAATTATTTTGTATATATAAATACTCACACATGCATGTATTTAAGAAATATTTGCATGTATATACTGTATATATAATTATGCATAATTTGTATTATATATAAATATAAATATTTTATATATAAATAACAAATTTTTCTTAAATATATACATGCATGTGTGTGTATTTATATATACAAAATAATTATACACAGCACATACACATATATTATGTAAACACAAACTTTTATTTTGGATGTGATTAATAGTGATTAATCGTTGCACTAAAAAAAAAAACATTAATATTTTGTTTGTTAATATGTGGTTTCTGAAACTGAGCTGCTTCACTCTTCCACCCCTGAGCTGGTGTCCATACCTGTGGGATTAACAGCACAATATAATCAATTAAACAATCAATACAGTGTCTCTTAATCAGAGGCCGATCATAAATCACAGTGGCTCCATGAACATCATTTACACTGCACAAGGGGAAATAAAGCCAACGTGACCTTTCACCTTTCATCACATAAGCCAAAGCAGAAGGGTTATATCAATCCCAAGGGAACAAGGTTATTTCCAGTACAAATCAGTGTGAATTTGTATTGATTAAGACACGATGCACAAGAGAATAGTTGCTGAATCGCTTATGGTGTTACTTGGAAAAATTTGCATTTGACAGACAGGCAGTTGCTTTTTTTTTATAACGAAAGAATAGATTAATAGGTGATGTTAATGATGTAAAATAAGTCTCTGATGTCCCCAGAGTGTGTGTGAAGTTTTAGCTCAAAATACCCCACAGATATTTTTATATAGCATGTTAAAGTCGTCACTTTTTGAGGGTGAACAAAAACACACCGTTTTGTGTCTGTCCCTTTAAATGCAAATGAGCTGCTGCTCCCGGCACAGGGGGCGGAGCTTCAAGAGCTTGTGTCCTTTTAGCTCACACACACATGCACTGAAAATTTCAAAAACTTTTAGCCTTTTATGTTCAAACCGGAGTCAGAAAGATGGAGAGACTCAAGAAGAAGTGATAACATTTCTGAATGGTTAGTTGATGAATTTATGAAGCTGAAGTGTAGTTATCTTCTAGTCTTTGATTAGCATATTCTGTCATGATAATCTATAAATCGTGTTTTGGGGGCGGGGTTTATGTAAATTCTAGGGTTGGTGATGTCACTAACCCGGGAGGAATGTGGTGTAGTCTCTACCAGCCGTTTGTTGTAGTCCTTAAAAAGCGATTTCTTTAAAAGCAAATATCTCCCTTTGCTTTGAACTTTTGAGCGTTGTAACTCTGCAGATGTTGTTTATGCTCAAACAGCAACATTACACACTAACTACAGTTAGAAAAGTCAAATCATAATCAACCACCCCTTTAAGGGACTTTGTGTCCTGTGTGTGGTGTCCACAGACGTGCCTGATTAATCGTGAAGGAGAAAACACATAATGAGTACGCTGAGAGAAAAAGGCATTTATTGAGTAAATATTTCTTTGCTAAAAACAAACACAGAGTAAGAAACATTTCCAGAGAAAAATCCCTGTTTGTACACAGTTTTGCCCTTTTAAAATGATCAAACGCTTATACTGATCCCAAACCGACTGTCAACATCACAGGAAAATCAACAACCATAGACGGACAACAGTGTTTCTGAATCAAAAATACATCCTGACTGCAGTAAAAGGCACATTTGCTCAGTGGACAAACATAATGCAAATCACTGAATCATAATAATAATATTAATCACTTGCACAATAAAGTTGATAAGAAATGCAGTCACAGTAAAAAAAGGAAGTTTGTAAAAGTTTGTTGCAACATAAATGAATAAAAATGTGTATTAATTTTGCCTTCTCTACAGATTCACATCATTTATCGAAATAGGAATTTAAGGATAATTAAGGAATTAAGGAATACTTATATATTTATAGGATATTATTTAGGAATTAAACTCTAGCCAGGCCTTTGCTATGTGGTTGTTAAGATGTTCTGGGTGGTTGTCAGGGCGTCTCTATGTGGTTGCTAAGATGTTCTTGATGGTTGTCAGAGCGTCTCTATATGGTTGTTAAGATGTTCTGGGTGGTTGCCAGGGCGTCGCTATGCAGTTGCTAATATGTTCTGGATAGTTGTCAGGGCGTCACTATGTGGTTGCTAAGATGTTCTGGATTGTTGTCAGGGCGTCGCTATGTGGTTGTTAAGATGTTCTGGATGGTTGTCAGGGCGTCGCTTTGTGGTTGTTAAGATATTCTGGATGGTTGTCAGGGTGTCGCCATGTGGTTGCTAAGATGTTCCTGATGGTTGTCAGGGCGTCTCTATATGGTTGTTAAGATGTTCAGTGTGGTTGCCAGGGCACCGCTATGTGGTTGCTAAGATGTTCTGTATAGTTGCCAGGGCATCGCTATGTAGTTTCTAAGATGTTTGGATGGTTGCCAGGGCGTCGCTATGTGGTTGATAAGATGTTCTGGATGGTTGTCATGGTGTCACTATGTGGTTGTTAATATATTCTGGATTGTTGCCAGGGCATCGCTATGTGGTTGCTAAGATGTTCTGGATTGTTGTCAGGGTGTCGCTATGTGGTTGCTAAGATGTTCTGGATGGTTGCCAGGGCATTGCTATGTGTTTGCGTTCTGGATGGTTGCCAGGGCGTCGCTATGCAGTTGCTAAGGTGTTTTAAATGGTTTGACTTGAGATATGAGATATGACTTTAGTTTCGATATGTTTACACTTTAATAATGACTACATGCACAGAAAAGAGTCACCTATCCACTGCCACAACACAATTGAATGTGACTTGAACTGTAAAACCTTGTTTTAAAGACTGAAATCTTTCAAATCAAAAATATTGTGTTGGTAGCAGCAGCTTTGTGGTTGAATCTCACAAAACCTTTCAAGAAGTCTAGCTCATATTTCACCCCTCAGTCTAAAGAAAACACACATAAAAAATAAGATTTTGCATAGTAATGTTTTGTAGGAAATTTACAGTAATAAATATTTTTGCAAGGCCATAACTACCACATAGATATTTAACAATATAATTAAGAACATTATTTTGTGCACTACAGCAACGTCATGCTCATATTTCACCCCCAGATCTAAAGGAAACAAACATAAAAATAGATTTAGCATAAAATTACAAATGACAGTAATAAATATTTTTGCATAATTTAAAGGCCATAACTACTATAGATATTAACAATTTAATTAAGAACATTTTTTTTTTTTTTTTTTTGTAATACAGCAATAAACGTTTTAGGGTGGATAATGTGCTTAATAATGCCAAAATTAAAAAAATATTACAATATTTATAATTATATATTATATTATTATTATTATTATTACTAAGATAATTTAATGTAATAACTAAATAAACATGCATAAATAGTAAAAATTAAATACTTTAAAAAAGTACCTGTTGTATTTGGAGGTAAAATATGCCCTTGAGTTGTGCTTCTCTCTGCAGTGGTGCATCTACACGAGCGCGTGATCAAACTGCCCCCTCTCTAAAGCGTCTTTGGGATCAGACCAGGATGAGGACGGCATGCTACTGTACGGGTCCAGAAGAATCCGGAAACAACGGACCAGCAGGAACACCAGAAACAGCAGCAGGAGCCCCACAAAACACAGCGCTGTGTTCTGCTCCGAGTCCTGAACCAGCAGGAGCCCAGCGGTGGCCCCGGGGCCCGAGACGGGAGCCAGAGACAGCAGCTCGTACTCCAGCACAGGACTCTCACTCATCTTATCAGTTCAAAAGATGAAGCCAATCCGAGGATCACGTAGGAATAAAAAAAAAAAAAAAAAAAAAATCCACACAAAATCACTTCAATATCTCCTCCTCACACTGTAAAAATGTTTTTTCTTTTATCAAATCAACGTAGATAATTCATGTGGTTCAGATAACACAATATTTTGAGTTTCTGTTGATCAAACCAATCTCCTTCATTGTATTAACTCAATTTTTTAAGGTAACTTACTTTTTTAAGTTAAACCAACTATTTTTTATATACAGTGACACGTGAAGAGTCTCAAACTGCGTATTATATGCAATCAAAAGTCTCGATGTGAACTCGAACGTTTCTCATCAAATGATCCGAGCTGCTCCACATTCATAGCTTTATACACTCCTAATGCACGACAACTGTTGACTCTTCTGGGTCCTTTTGGGAGAAAACTCCGAGACAAAGTTGATGCTTACTTAAATAAAACACATCAGAAGTCTCAAGGAGCAATAAAATCACTTGATTGATTGATCCAGGTGAACATGTCATCAGCACATCACAAGATTCAGAAATCAGACAGATGCAACAAATTGCAATGAAACAAAGTGAAATTTGTTCAATGCACAAAACTGTCGTCGCCGCTCAGATATCAGAGATCCAGCAGAGGACGTCCACATCTTCACACGAACGCTGCATTGCTGTTTTTATGGACTCAGAACATGCTCTTCTGTGGCTGATTCCACACGCGGCGTCATATTCAGGCATCGCTGAGATAATCGAGCATGAGGAAAGATTAAAAGCTGCTATTTCCAGCAGGAACGTGACAGGAAAAGCCGTTCTGTGAATAAAGAGAAAGACGGGACAGTAAATCATGGATCGATCGGGATCTCAAAACATTGTGGATCAATAAACCACATAAAAGTGAAGTAAATCAGGTCAACTCTTCATCGCAGAATTAAAGCACATGTATAACAGTCAGGCCCTGGACAACACTGGCTTTCCCAATGTTTCCTCCCATGTTAATCAGCAGTAAATAGAGACTGGAATTCCCTCCCTCTGACTTTATTAGGATGGGATTTGTGCGCTGAAAGCTGATTCCTGTCCCAAAGACAGCGCAGTTAATAATACCTAAAGGGTTAAGGCCAGGTCAAAGGGCATCTATACTGTATGTACTGTACAAATTTAGACAAGGTCATTTAGACAAAACTGGTTTGGTTATCAAACAGCCTCAATAGAGGAACATTAGGACCATGAGGTTGATATATATATGTTAACTTATAAATATATTTTGTTATATATTTTTTTGGTTATCAAAATATTATTTAGTGACAGAATCAACCTTGCTTGTAGATAAAACAAAGATTGTTGGAGAACATTTTATAAGAAAATACTAGTCATTAAAATTTCACAATTAAATAAATCTGTTGCTTACACGTTTCTGATTCAAATATTGCTAGAATTTGCCAGCAATGTCTGAGTGAAAATTGTTTCAGAGTAAATATAGGTTAAGTGAAGCACATTTTTATTTGCTTCAGTATATAAACATGTTTAATGTATGTGTGTGTGTGTGTGTGTGTGTGTGTGTGTGTGTGTGTGTGTGTGTGTGTCTATATATGTATTAGTGCAGTCAAATCAATTTATCACAATTAATCACATCTAACATAAAACTTTGTTTATGTGTGTGTGTGTGTGTGTATATGTGTGTGTTTATATATGTGTGTATATATACACACACACACACACAGACACACACACACACACACACATATATATATATATATATATATATATATAGTACATGTATACAAAAATATATATATATTAGTGCTGTCAAAACAATTAATCGAGATTTATCGCATCTAACATAAAACTTTGTTTAAATGTGTGTGTGTATATGTGTGTGTATAGATATGTGTGTATATATATGTGTGTGTGTATATGTGTACACACACACACACACACACACACACACATATATATATATATATATATACATATACATAGCCTATATAGGATGCAAGTTATCAGAAAAAACATATATATATATTCCTTCTACAAATAACTTATAATAATTTAATAATCCAATCATCATATGTAAAAACCACCAGAGAAAGCTGTTTTCAGGTTATGAAGGTCGATATGGTTAACATGATCAGATGAGTCAATCCTGTGCAGAAACACACAGATCAATAGCAGAGCTGATCGATCCACTCACAAACTTCAGATAAATCACTGTCTATGTTCTCGACTGGAGCACCTCTGCATTCAACTATATGACGCATGTTAACAATAAACAGAGCAAACAACGGATTTATAGTCAACACAGTCACCATAAACTGCCTAATTATCATATTGTGTTATCAACTTTCAGGATTATTAGTCACATAAACATCGAGGCTATAGTGAAATATGCACCAGATCATATATAATAGCGTAAAACTCAAATTAGGGATGTGTACACTATAAAAGTCTAGCTATATTATATTATATATTGGCATATCATTATAAATAATCTCAAATGTATGATTACAAAACATGCGCCTGAACTATGAGATGTTTTACAATGTAATCTGATGATGTCTTTATACTACACCATACACAGGCGTCATAAGTCTTATCAAGTTTTCTTTTCTGTTTTCAGTGGAATTCAGTTTACTGTAAGGCAAATACAGGCTATATAAAAATGAACAACGCATTTTATACAATGCAACAACTTAATTAAAAACTAGGTTTAAAAAAATGAAACATAACATACCCATGTTGACGGTCCGGAGCGCGTGCTGGTCTGGCATCTCTCCCTCGCGCGCTCACTGTCATCACTCATGTGCACGCGCTCATGTGCGATTGGCTGATTGGCGTGAGTGCATGCATGTGACCGGGGCTAATTGTCACAATTTTACTCAAAGAGGGTTAGTGATTGAAAGCAATTCTGTGACACAAACTTATTGAAACCTTTTGAACATTTACATCGTTATTTCCCAGGGGGGAAAAGATTTAACACACACTACATGTGTGATACATAATATGGGGCAAGTTGTCACAATGGAAATCTGCTCTTTATTGGCACTGATTTGATAAATACTTTCTAATAGGGGGAAAAAGGTCATCTTCCATAACATCTGTATTTAAAAATGCATTGGCTATAAGCATTCCAGGAAATTCAGTAAACTAGGCTATGAAAAATGAAAATGTATCCTTCTACAAAATATAAAACCATAATATTATTATTAATATTACATATTTGTAAATAAAGATTTGTAGCCTATAGAAATACAGTATACAAAACATATTTGACACATATCACATCATCATTCATCATCATCATCATCATCATCCTTTTCATCTTTATCATCATGCTTAAAACAAGAAAAAGACATCTAAGAAGTAAACTGTAAATAAATCTGTCTTATCTTACACTGTGTCTCAACTAATCTTGTTTTAAGGATGTTTGCATATTATTACTGGAAAACAAGACAAGATAGCCTACTCTTTAAGATTTATTTATTTATTTATTTGCAATATTGGCCTATTGGCAGGAATATGGATTTCATCAGAGAGCAGAGAGGGTCTCCAGAAGTTAGTCAATTTTATATATTACTAACTATAAAATGTGTTCATTCTAATGTTCAAACAGACCCAACACTCTTATTGCCACCAAGCTAGTATTGGAAAATTTCCAGGCTAAATAATAATATAATATAATATATACTGTATATATACATTAACCTCTAAAATCTGTATAATGACTATAAAACTTTGATTTACAGTAAGGTGTTTTCATGATAAGATGATAGTTCTCTGGATGTTCCTGTGATGTCCCAGCTAATAAAATCTGTTCTAAGACCATTTTGATCATGTTCAGCTATGAAAATGTTATTTCTGAACGTTCTCTGGACGTTCAAAACATCCAGTTTTGAAACTAACGTTTAAAAAAAAGTGAAACCCGATGTATTATTAGCTAACATTTTTGTGCAAACATTTTTCGAATGTTAGTAAAGACCACAGATAACCATAAACGAACATATAAATGTTCACATATAATAAACGTTTACTCACATATATAAGCGATCTATACATTTTAGGCTACTGGAAGAACGTCTGTTCATAACTTTCAGAGAACCTTGCTAAAGTAAGAACATTTCGTGTTATCTGCAGGATCTCATTGTGTGTGTGTGTGCGTGCGTGCGTGTGTGTGTGTGTGTGTGTCCTCCGGGGCCAGCACTGTAAATGTGCTACGGTCATACGGAAAGCACAAAGGAACTGCGGCTGTCATGAAGTATTTTTGGCTCAGAGTGAATCACCCCTGGGCTCTGGGATACAGCTGACCCGCAGTCCTTTGCAGCTAATGAAATCCATCATCAAATATACGCTTTGGTACAATATCATTGTACAACTCCATTTTAAACTTCCCTCTGAATTTAATATGGAAAACGGTGAGAAGAGGAACAGCGCGGTATTTGTATCGCACGCGCTCGCTAAACATGCTGACTATCATCTCTCACTCCAGCCATAATGAGGAATATTCTCAACATGTTTTCAAGATGATGCAGGAGTTTATGGATATCCTGTCAGCCACTGGAGAATTCATGCATCTTTGACACAATATGATGTATTGTGCTGTGAGCGAAACTCACATCCACTAAAATAAACTATATATTGTTGTGCTTGCTTGGACTTTAGGCCCATACCATAAAAAGTATGGTTGAAACATTTTAAGTTTTACAGATTGAACTTCAATTTGCAGATTTATTTGTATATTTTATTAACTGAAATTATGTTAATATACCAAATGAAAACATATTTAATACTTTTATAATATAGTGACAACCACTAGTGTTAAAGGGAAAACCACACGAAGAATCAAAGTTCATTACAAGTAGCTCTTCCACAAGGTGAGGTAAATCCTAAAATATAGCTAGGTGTACACAGATATGAAACGCCATCAAGATAACACACATTCATTTACAACACAAGATTGTAACATAAAATCTAATGTATAGGCCTATAAGAAAAAACTAAGAAACATAGTTATTTCAATGAAAAACCTCTAAAGGGGTCATAAATTGAGAAATCAAATTTTCCTTGACATATAAGAGGTCATAATACTATAAGAATATCTTGTAAGTTTCAGAAATTAAAACTTCCTTGTTACTCCAAAAACATACTCTGCAGAGGGTGGTGAAAGCTGCACAGAGGACTGTGGGACACAGTCTACCCACCACCACGGACATCTACACCTCCAGATGCAAGAGAAGGGCCACCTGCATCAGGAAAGACCCCACCCACCCTGCACACACACTGTTTGTCCCCCTCCCCTCAGGCAGGAGGCTACGGAGCATCAAAAGCAGGACCACCAGACTGAGGAACAGCTTCTTCCCAGAGGCTGTGAGACTGTCAAACGCTGGAGGATCTTTGTAGCCCCCCCCAAATAGTGAATAATAGTCACCCGACTGCATTTGCACTGCACTGTCACTTTAACTGCATTTGTACACTATCTCATTCAGTTAATTTTATAGTTTTTATTTAGTGTATAGTTAGCTAATTTTATTCTCTATATTTATATGTTTTATATTTATACATGGCTTATGGCTTGAACGGGACCAGAGAAACCATTTTCGTTCCTCCATATGTACCAACATGTGTAGAAATGACAATAAAGAATCCTTGAATCCTTGATATTTTATTGATATCAAGCCATAAATGTGCCTATTAATGACGTAATAGATAAGTGAAAGATCGCCTCTGCAGAAGAAGATAAACGCCTACTTTATCATCGCAACTTTGGCCACGCCCACTCGCGTGTTAATGAGATGAGGAGGAGAGATGAACGGATTGCCTTCCAAAGAATCCTAATGCTAGACATGTGGTTATTTATTTTAAACAATGTGAATGTCTCAGTCGAGCATCATTTATTTGTATGAATTCGGTACATTTCACTGTGAATTCTTTGGTAAATCAGTCGCAATTTCGGCACAGGCTTTGCAAAAAGACTTTTATAATATGGACTCGACAGTAATGCCACAACATGTAAGTTACTGTGTTAATTCTAATGGACAGGCAGGTCAGTGAAAGTGAAAAAGTGAAAGTGACAAGTATGGTAACCCATATAGTGTTGCCAGATTGGGACAGTGATTTCCAGCCCAAAAGCTCACCAAAACCCACCCACTCCAAGAAAAAAACGCCCATAATTTTACTGCCAAAATACTGGGATATAATTTTATTGCCATGTCATTCAAGGTTAAGCACCATTTATAACGATGATAAAATAAAATAAAAAATAAATCAATTTCCCAGGAAAATGGATCGAAACAGGGCAATAATTAAGGAGAATTAGCAAATATGACTAAAACGTCCAGGTGGACACTGTCAAAACGGCAATCAAGAAATTAACCGATGACTTTAACCCTCGGATGTACACATTGCAAAACATAAAGCAGAATTTAGCAGTCAAAACTGATTCATCGTTGATTCAAACCTTTTTCAGCAGTGTTTTTAGTGTTTAACTAGGCCTTTAGTGTTTTTTCAGTGTTTTTAAACCTTTTTTAGGCCAGTGTGCACATGACCATGGACAGGAGTCGTCCCATATTCGATTATATTTATTAAGAGCCATCGAGTCATCTCCCACCACCACGTGTAATCCACGTTTTCAGAGTTGCTCACTATCTCACTATTTACTGTAGATACAACTTACTGTATATTTATGCCACTTTGACATTAGCGATCACTTGAATATACAGCTACAAGTTATCGCGCTAAATCATGCTAAGCTGATTGGCTAAAAACGCGTGCTCGTCGGCAACGTCAACACCAACGCCAGCTGACTCTGCATGGGCATGTCCAAGTCATGATGATTGATTTTATGGACTACATGCACATTTTAGTTTTGTTTATTAACCAATTAGACTTTAAAATGTAGATTTTTGAAAACCGCCGTACTGACCCCAAACCAGCGGCTTTGTCCACCCACCCAAACCCTTTTTTACACACACAATCAAATTCAAAACTGCCCAATCTGGCAACACTGCTCATACTCTGAATTTGTCCTCTGCATTTAGCCAATCCAGTTAGTGCACACACACCCTGAGTAGTGAGCAGTGAACACACACACTGCAAACAGAGGGCAGTGATTGGGCAAACATTTTTTGGTCCTAACCCTAACCCTAACCCTAACCTTCCACAGACGATATATTAATATACATAAAAATACATTTAGACCACTTAACTCAACTGAACTTAACGTTGCTATCAGGATGTGAAGTGACTTTCAACCAGCGTAACAAAAAATGTTTCTGGAACAAATCATCTACCCTGCCCTTAAAAGCTCACTGAAGTGCCTCGAAACACGCAGCATTATTCAATGTGTTTGACCAACAGGCACCAAACAAACAACTCTTAATCAACAGTCAGAAACGGAGGAGCTCAGAACAAATAAAGGACAACAGGTAAATTGACATTAAATATTCATTTATTTTAGTTTGCATTCAATTTATATTAATATTCAACTTAGTTTACAGTAGGCTACTCCTAAATATTGTTTGTGAAGAAGTATCGCCCTTCTATTAAACCATCGAATAAAAGTCACATCAGAAATTATATGGAGACAAAGACAATGTCCTTGTTTTTGTTTTGTTTTGTTTTTTTACATAATTCCATTAAATGAAGATTCAGTTTTTGCACTTAAATTACTTGTACATATACCATACATAAACATTGCATACATAAACATATACATAATTACACAACATAATATCTTTCTTTTTTAACCCTAAACATGGTGCAGGACAATATTTGAGTATGTACCCTTTTTTGGTTAGGCAACATTTATAACATCTTTCATAATTTACAAGTTTTAGATTAATTTAAATGATATTGTTAAGAGGCACATTTCTAGTATGAAGTACGTCAATCTAAGCGAGATGGATCACACAGATGTCGCGCCGTCTGGCTTAGATCAGCATGAAGAACTTGTGTAAATATGAAGTCATAGGAATAAGAAACCTTGATACCGTATATTGGGTCACCGTGATTTTGCCAAGTAAGACATGTTCCTGGATCAACATATTTTGTTGATTCTGGAATAACATTCCTGTCCCAAAATGTAGTCCTTACCCTATCCCTACCCCTAAACCTAACCCATGACTTTTCCCTATAAATCAAAGGGAAATGATAGGTGAATAACACCGATGTTGAAGCACCTCACCCTGTTTCTAAGCCTAAACTTGACATAAACTGTAAACTTGTCCCTCAAATCTGATTGGTTGATTGGAAAGTTGTTCCAGGATCAGCAAAGATGTTGATCCAGGAACATGTGGTACTTGGTGAAATCACGTTCACCCTGTATATTGGCTGCACGGTTAAAAACTGACAGCACATTTCGAACAGTGATTTACATTACATTACATTATTTCAAGACACCTTGGGCCCTATTTTAACGATCTGAAAAGCAAGTATCAAACGCAAAACGCAAGTAACTTTGTGGGCGGATCTCCTGGCGCTGTTGCTATTATACCGGCGGGATAAATGACTCTTGCGCACGACGCAAATCTAAAATGTGTTGGTCTGAAGTAGCTTCATTATTCATAGGTGTGGCGCAATATTTTTTTTGTTATTTAAAGAGCTCGTTAGTAATGTGCGCCTATAGACGGGTCCACAACGCGCTACACTCTGCTTATTAAACACACAGGGACGCACAGCAGCACACAAACATGCCAAATATTTAAATTAAAAGGATTACAATGTAAAAGATTATTATTGTGTACATAAAGATATGGTGGAATCCGGCTTGTCCTGTAGATGTTCTGCTTGCGCACTTTTAACTCGCGCATGAGCAGATCCGTTTGCGCTCTGGAGACGGTTTCGGTCTTTCCACTATCAAATTACGTCATGTAAATAGGGAATCTGCCATAGCGCAAGCACAACTGGCATTTAAAGGGAATGGGAGATGAGACTCTGATTGGTTTAACACACGTAAATCCCAAAACACACCCATTACTCATTAAGAGAATAGAGACAACCCTTTTAGACCATGCGCCGGGAGCACCGACCATTTTTCCCATCGTTAAACTAGCAAAAGTGGATTCGGACTCGCCCTAAGTGAACTTGCGCCGTGTGCTTTAGACCATGCGCTTAGATCGTTAAAATAGGGCCCCTTATCTTATTATTATCTAAATATCCTTGACAAAAAGCCCCTGAAAGAAAATGTGGTGTCCAAAAAGAAAATGGTGTCAAGACCCAATGACATGACATGTTCACATTCCATTAGCATCTCTCCGAGAATTCTTATAGAACTGTGAATAGAGTCTTGGAACAGCAAAAGTGTAAGTCTTTCAGCCAGGTTCACATCTTCTCCTCTGCTTTCAGCCCTTTTCCCATCGTCTTCTGTGCAAAGCATTGCATATTTTTCAGCCAAGTTTACATCTCCTCGTCTGATTTTAGCCCTCTTTATAAAGTCATCTATCGCAAAAAGGGCAAGCGTTTCAGGCAGACTCATATCTCGTCTGCTTATAGCCCTCTTCAAAGTGTCTTCGTTTAGAAAAACTGTATGTTTTTCAGTCAGTTTCACGTCTGCTCCTCTGCTTTCAGCCCTCTTTAACTTCATTACAGCATCTTGAATGTTCATCTTGAGTTGGTCTAAAATCTTACACTTCAATATAAACTGTTTGGTGAGCAAAGAATCACCTTCTATTGTTGTTTGCTCTTGTCTTGATAATTTCACACAAACATGAACACATGCCAGATGTGACTTGTATGAATCAATTGCCTTTTCAGCCTTTTCCAGATCAGCCAATGATTTAGTAATATAGCCAGCATCCTTCTTCACAATAGTAGCAAGTGCACGATTATAGAGAGGAATAATCTCCCCAGATGCACCGTCCTCCAACGCTTTGGTGTACATCTCAATGCTCTCTGCAAGGCGACCCTTCTCACGGAGATTGTTTCCAGACCTGATGTAATAGTAGACCATGGAGGACGGGGACTGTTTGCTCAAAAGTTTCTGCTTTGCACTCGACAAGTCCACCTTCAGCTGTTCCTTCAACAAGGCCAGGCTTTTCCCAGTGGGATTTTCCTCACTGAAATACATCAGGAGCCACAAACCCCAACACTCATGAAGAGAGGACACAATAACATCACGCTGGTCTGAGAAAACATCATCTTCGTAAACGTTGTCCAAAACGTCAAGGTAAACAGAAAAAAGCTCTTCCTTTTTTATGATTTCTGGAATGTCTTTTTCAAGAAACCCAGAGAATCTTTTATTCACCCCGGCATTCCTGACATCTTTCGCCTTTTCCAGATCACTTGAATTCATGGTTAAGAGCTCTGCTAGGGCGGAAACCATTGCCTCATGATTTTGAGAGCTGTGAATTTCCAGGTAGCTTTTAACCGCTTCCTCAAACACACTCTCGTGTGACATCTGTCTGGTAAAATTGTCCAGACGGTCGAGTGAGTTGGCGAGAGATGTGTTTTCACCCATCAGTAGTTTAACCGAGTCAGAGAAGTGACTGGTGCACATGATGATTTGAGCAGATCCCGGACTCCCTTGGCGAGCCGTTCGTCCAAAGGCTTGCTGTTCAACGCGAACGTTCAGCGGTAAGAAGGTTTGCATCACGAACAAACCTCCTGCCTCCTTTGCACTTTCACAAACCTTTAGGTCTGTCCCTCGACCTGCTAGATTAGTCGCAATGATGACGTCCCCGGCTTGAATGATTGAATCTGTTATTGTAGAGTTGTCCATGTTGTTATTCACGTAGAGTTTTAGTTTGTCTTTTGAGATGGTTTTTGAAAGGGCCGTATGAAACATTTCAGCACGGTTGATTGTTTCACAGATGACGAGAGCTGCTCGTGGACCTCGATAGACTGTGGAAGTCACTTGATCCTGAACAACTTTACAGACCATCCTGATCCACTCCTTCTCTTCAGGTACAACCATGCCTTCCAGCTCGTAAAGTTTCCTTCTCTTGAATGAGGGAATCTTACAGGTCTCAATGCCGTTGTAGAGCTTCTTCAGCATGTCAAGCTCTGTTTGGTCCTCCAAGGTTCCCGTGATCCCATAGATCTGGTTTGGGTATTTATTGAATAAACCCACATTAGACATGAAGTTTGTGATTAGAGTCATGTTGGACAGTTTAGTTTGGTGTTTCATCTCCAGAAACTGCTGAAGTCCGTCCCCCCACCTCATGTTGTTCTGCACAACACCAGTGGAACTGAAATCAACCGGAGCGACTCCATCTCGATGAAGGACGTATTCGTGTCCCAGAGTCAATTTCGTGGCTTGCAGAGCATTTCCAATCCACGTTTTCATCTTGCCATTAATGAGATCTTCAAGGCTTGGGATGCGAGATTTATTTAGTTCTTCTGGTGATTCAGATTGACAAGCCTTTTTAATCCTTTTCCTCAATGACGGCTCTAGAGAACCGTCCTCCTCAAAGTGCACAACGCGACATTTTCCACACTCCAGGAGAATAATTGATATTTCTTGTCTATTATTTGTATCCGTTGGAATAATCTCTTTCATTTTCTGTAAATTTCCATCAGGCCCTTCCTGGTATAATTTGAAGGAATACTCAGGGAAATTTCTCACAAACACGGTTAAAAATGCCACCATTTGCACAACACTTGCATTATCCAAGCATTTAAAAATGTTTTCATGCATTTGCTTTGAGGATTGCATAGGCATAACTCCTGTGTCTACAGCCGTCTGCACAATCCTGAGTTGATCAATGTTTTTATTGTCATGTATGATTTCGGCCAGAACCTGAGAGAAGAGCTGAATGGGCCCTAAAATCTCTCCAGTGTTTAAACACTTCAGCTGGCTGATGATTAGCCAAATTTCAGACAGTATTCCATTGAAAGACTCCATTAGTGGGATCTCGCTGCTCAAATAGACCACTTCAACGCCCTTGTCCAGCATTAGTGAATCCACCTCGTCTACTATAACACACTGAAACTCTCTCTTAGGTCTCACGTCTTTTCTTTGAAAGCGTTGTCTCAGAAAATCACCTGCAAAACTGACAGTCGTACCATAGACCACCTGGCATTCATAGCACTTCTTCAGCTCAATTTCTGATTTATTGGTGTTGACGTCAACGGTTATATCTAGCTCCTTATAAAATGCAGACCATTCCTCAGCGTCTCGTTCAGCAAGTACAGGAGAACTGGAGATGATATCTGGGGTTTTTCCCATCATGACCTGATATGCTGCAAACATTGCCACGATGCACGACTTTCCCTCTCCTGTTCCAACCTGAACCAGACGACTTGATTTAGAAAGAACGAGAATGCACCAGCTCACCATCTGAGTCACTCGAGGTTTAAGCTTCATTGTGGTTTCTACTGCATTGCAGAGTGTTAACAATTTTTTTCTTATTTCTTGTAGGTTTGGTGGACATGTAGATTCAGAGGACACAATATCAGTCACTTGTGCCATCATTTCTTCATCAATATCTGCATGTTCACCGATTTCCTTCAAAATCTCATCCAATGATTTCTCACCAGTGTTTTTGGTTATGACATTAATTTTGGCCTCAATATTATCCACAAACTGAGGGACTTTATCATCATTTAGGAAAGTCAAATCCGACGCTCTGATTTTGTGAATTTCCACGTGATGAAGGATTTTCATCATCCATGTGTGAAAATCACCATTCATGCCATAAAATTGCTCCACGAGGGCTTTAAACAACTTGACAACATCTTTTTTTTTCCACTGTCCGTTCTTAAGCAGGGAAAGCAGTCGTGCTGACAGCAGTTTTTCAGATGCTTCCATTTTCAAAACTCTGTAAATTAATAATAAAATAAATAATAAATAAAAAATAATTAATAAAAAAATAATAATAAAAAAATTCACATGGAAATAAATACAATTTCTGCTCAACTAACTTGTCTAAGCAAAACAAATTCTAAAAATATGCATATTTAATGTAACTATAACAATAAAATTGCATAACGTAATGTTTTGCTCGAAAGTGTATTCTCAAAATATTTTTTCAGATTTTTTTCCTCTAAGAAAGCATTTATTCATCATACTTACATCCTTCAAGACATTCAAGAGTTGTCAACGTAAAACCCTTCTGAAGTTGTTTGTAGAAAAGGGAGTTGTACAGTATTTATACCTGGATTTGAAGAGGATGTCAGTCCTGCTCAGGAATTTCCCGGAATATGAATCGCCTTCAGTTTATCACGTGGTTAAAAGGAACATGAGCTGTGTGTTTTATGTTAAAAGCATTTTATGCTAATCTGTGAAACCATGCACATGATTTAAAATAAACTAAAATCAGTTATGCCCTAATTCAACATGCATTTTACATGCATGAACGTTTTGCATGTTCATGGCTGTCTGTAGTCGATAATTTAGCAAAGTTTTTTGCTAGAACATTGTTTCACTTTCAGTGTTGGTAAGTACCGAAAATACCTAATGGTGTTGGTGCAATAGATTACTTGTGAATACTTTGCATTTCAGGTGTGGTGTGGTGTGTGTTCCTTGGCCAACTGGTTTGGCTGCTGTGCATGAACACCATGCTGGTTTCTTTTTCTCATGTTTTGTTTTTATTTTTTTATCAGCTTGCATTTTCTTATTATAATACATTTGTATTAGGCATGAATATGAGTTGTATGTTTTATGTTAAGAAAAAGCATTTTGTGCTATTCTGTGAATAGCCCCCCCAGCAGAAAATGACCTAACCAAAGAAATCCTGCATGCATTCTGGATGACCACAGATAAATATTTGATTATACAATGTGGCGCCGAGCAGATGGGAAAACTGAATAGATTTAAATGAACCATTCTACCCATAAAGCTGATCCCCAACCGCATGGGCTCCCAAACTTCAGTACTCTGACCAATACCGTTCGATAAGTGAATATTCATGAAATGACCAAGTATGTAATTATTTTTGGTTTTAATATTCCTCAAGCAAAAAGAGTATAAGTGTGTCTTAAAAAACAACAACAACACTTACCACATAGCAATTGTACTATAGCGACCATTTTCAGTACTTACCAACACTGAAAGTGAAAGTGCTGTTCTAGCAAACCCCCTCATGTTGTTCCAAACCTGAATTAATTTCTTTGTTCTGCTGAACACAAAGGAAGATATTTTGAAGAATATGGGTAACTAAACTGTTTGGTTACCAACATTCTTCAAAATATCTTCTTTTGTGTTGAACAGAACAAAGAAATTCGTACAGAGAGTAAGTAAATGATGACAGAATTTTCATTTTTGGGTGAACTATCCCTTTAACTTTGACAAAAGTAATAAATCCTGCGGCATTGTGAATGACATTATTCCAAATATACTTGAGGTAAGACGTCTCGCATCCCTCGCGCATTAACTTGCAGGAATCTAGAACATGACGTGATTTTTGACATCTTTTTTTCAGTGTAAAATGGGTCAGATTTGTCATTTTAATTACCCACATAATTGACTTATTAAGGGCTTGTATCAGATAGATGTTCTGCTCTACCTGCTCTCTTCTCTCTGGATGAGAAATCGCTCTCTTTCGGGTTATTGTCAGGGGATTGACGTCCTCAGAGACGCTATTATGAAGCCGTGTGAAGAGTGAAGAGTGTCTCTCATTCATTTGCACCTGCAGATCCTGAGTTTTTTTTCCAGTGCTCTGTGTTTAGTACAGCTAAAAATTTGCCAAAATTTTCTTTTCTTTTTATTGGGTGAAATATAAAATTAAAGCTCGTTTTGAAAGTATGAGATTCTTCACAGCGTCTCCAAAGCCACGTCTCCTCCAAAACACATGAACACACACAGCCAGAGCAGAGTCTGCAAAGCGTCACGAGAGACGGCGTTAAACTCCCTCATGTCTCAAAGCACTTAACAATACAATAATAATGAACAAACAACATACAGAGCTCATTTTGAACATTGAGAACATGCAGATTCATTTTGCCATCAAAATATTATAGCTAACTTGTATATTATATTCAGGATATACAAAAATACTATATCGGAGTGTCTATTTACACCAAGTGCAAATAGCCATCCTTGATTGGCAGAGGATATTTACACTTACTCCGCCCACCAGTTTATAATAAATCTGATAACCGGATCAATGGCGTGGAGACTGGGATTACATTAGCTTTAGATGCGAACGACCCGAGTCTGAATCTGCCTTTTAAAGGGGTGGTTGATTATGATTTGACTTTTCTAACTTTAGTTAGTGTGTAATGTTGCTGTTTGAGCATAAACAACATCTGCAAAGTTACAACGCTCAAAGTTCAAAGCAAAGGGAGATATTTGCTTTTAAAGAAATCGCTTTTTAAGGACTACAACAAACGGCTGGTAGAGACTACACCACATTCCTCCCGAGTTAGTGACATCACCAACCCTATAATTTACATAAACCCCGCCCCCGGAACATGATTTATAGATTATCAAGACAGAATATGCTAATCAATGACTAGAAGATAACTACACATCAGCTTCATAAATTCATCAACTAACCATTCAGAAATGTTGTCTACATGTTGTCTCTTCTTCTTGAGTCTCTCCATCTTTCTGACTCCGGTTTGAACATAAAAGGCTAAAAGTTTTAGAAATGTTCAGTGCATGTGTGTGTGAGGTAAAAGGACACAAGCTCTTGAAGCTCCGCCCCCTGTGCTGGGAGCAGCAGCTCATTTGCATTTAAAGGGACAGACACAAAACGGCACGTTTTGCTCACCCTCAAAAAGTGACGATTTTAACATGCTATATAAAAATATCTGTGGGGTATTTTGAGCTAAAACTTCACACACACACTCTGGAGACATCAGAGACTTATTTAACATCTTGTGAAAACCGCATTATACACCCCTTTAATAAAGGCATTTTTGTCTTTATTAGATAGGAAGCACGGGACCCCTGCCAGATTATTACCCCCCTAGTATAGTAGGTTTAGGTTTATTTGTGGGGTTAGAATTAAGCAATCAGGTTCTGGCTTCAACGAGGGGGGCAATAATTGTCAGGGAGTCGAAATTCGGCACAACACCGGGACTCGAACTCTAAAATATTCAAAAAGTGGGAATAAAGTGTTTAACGTGTCGGGTTAAGACTAAGAGTAGGCGGAGGGAAGGTAATGTCGAATACAAGTAATGTCCCAATAAAGCAGCATCCATTTTAATGAATATAATCATATACACTGAATATGTTGTTATTATTGCATGCTGTTTTATAATACAATACATTGAGGTGCAAATTAGTATTTTATATATGGGGTCACTGCATGTGCATTCATTCTGTATTTATTGTGACATTTATATGTTCCTCTCATAGTTCAGTGCTCAGAGTGTTTTATCCCGTTGATTTTATCTGATGAATAAATGCAAAGATAAAAGAAGATATTTTGAAGAATGTCGGACCCCGTTGACTTTCATAGTATTTTTTTTTCCTACTATGGAAGTCAATGGGGTCCATCAACTGTTACAGACATTAATCAAAATATATTTTGTGTTCAGCAGAAGAAAGAAACTCATACAGGTTTGGAACAAGTAAATGAGCCAATTTTCATTTTTAAGCGAACTATTCCTTTAAGTGAGTCTGTGTGAATCAGAGCCTGAAGGGAAGCCATTACTGTTTACTTTATAGAATTGCAGAATTGTCAAAAACTGAAGTGATGAGAATCTGATGCAAACCTCCATGTATTTCAGCATAAGAAAGGTTGGTTTTGCTTCTGCTGCATGTTGTATTTTTAGTGATTCTATTGGGAGGGAAGAGGCAATAAAAATGACAGCTGACATGTGTGCAAGTATATGCTCGCGCTGCAGATGTAAGATTACTGTACACTTAAATGCAAAATACATTAAATTATAGTGCTTAAAATAAAGGTCCTTTATTGGCATTTAAGAGCCTTTAAAATCCACAGAACAAAAGGTCATTTGAATGTTCTGTAATGTTAATGTGCGGACCTTTCCAGGCACCCACTGAACATCATGTATTATTTACCTTCACTTCACTGTCTGTCTGTCATAATGATCTTTAATTGAGTCTTTGAACAGAGTTTGACTTCTGAGACTGCGACACAAATCGATCCAGTGATAATGAGCAACACTTATGTTGTTCTGTCACATTATTAAACACTATTATGGATATGAGAGCTAAGTACACAAACATGTATTATTTTTTAGGGCTGTGCAACGATTAATTGCGATTAATCGCATCCAAAATAAAAGTTTGTGTTTACATAATATATGTGTGTGCACTGTGTATAATTATTTTGTATATATAAATAAACACATGCATGTATATATTTAAAAAATATATATTTATATATAAAATATTTGTATTTATATATAATATAAATTATATATAAATATAAATACAGTATATACATGCAAATATTTCTTAAATATATATTATATATAAATATAAATACAGTATATACATGCAAATAATTCCTAAATATATACATGCATGTGTGTGTGTGTATATATATATATATATATATATATATATATATATATATATATATATATATATACACATACATGTATATATACACATACACGTTTACACAACTAGATCAACTACTGGAATAATCACACTTCATATCCAAAATAAAAGTTTGTGTTTACATAATATATGTGTGTGCACTGTGTTTAATTATTTATATATAAAAATAATTAAACACAGTGCACACACATATATTATGTAAACACAAACTTTTATTTTGGATATGAAGTGTGATTATTCCAGTAGTTGATCTAGTTGTGTAAACTAAGGTTAATAATTGTTCTCTATGGGTGCTGTGCAGTGAAATCATATACACAATAACTGGTGAACGGCTACTGTAAAAAAATATTGTAAATTTATCGGTAAACTACTGTAAATTCTACGATATAAACCTGTAAGTAGCCTAAGTAAGTAAGTTCCCTTACTCTATACGGTGAAAACTGAAATAGCCTGGATCTAATGGGACATTTTCATTAAATATGCTACTGTTTACTACAGTTTTTGGAAGTGAAAAAGATCAGTAATTGCATATTATACTACATTTGGCCAGAAACTTGCCTCACGACCGTTAAAGAAAGTATGTTCTACAAGGGGTTTACTCTGGCCTGAACAAAGAGACTTAACTTTCAAGTCTAGATGGGGTCATTTAAAAGAAAGAGAGAGAAAAGAGAGTTTTCAGGAGTGTGTGACAGTCCATCCAGACCATTTATTAAAACTAAACTGCAAAAAAATTAAAAAAATAACTCATTCAGAAATCTTCATGATTGTGAAGTTTCAGAGAAATTCAAATGCTATATATAGGCCTACATGTAAAATATGCAGATGAGTAAAAAATGAGCACACATGAGTATATGCATACGACACCCTCTAGTGTCTGTCAGGAGGAGCACAGATGTAGAAGAAGAGCAAAACATGGTCCTGCCGAGATCCCTGTACTGAAGCTGGGAGATGAAGAGAAGGAGAGGATCTGACTGCAAAGAGTATTTACTGGAAGAAACACAATAAACAAATAACCAGGAACAGAGACACGTGAAACTTTAGAAACTCAAGGGCTATAAATACACAAGCTTAACAAGACGCAAATAATCATGAAAACTACAAAAACTACAGAAGGACTACAAAGATGGCAGACAGAACCGGAAACAGGAAGTATAATAAAAGTCCATGGACAAACAAAGAGAGCATTTAACAATACCCAGCATTGCTGGAAAGATGTTGAGAGTTTTATTGTTGAGAATATTTTAATGTTAATTTCTCTTATCCTATAAGTATAGGGTGAATTGCCCTAATGTGGGACACTGCCTAATGTGGGACACCTAAGGTCTAGTGTTTGTAGGTCCCCCATAAATACATGAATGACAGTGAAACTATGGGTTAGACAAAGCTGTGGTGTCATATGATCAAAATCACATGACCTATCAAATTTCCAATCATATTTGAGGGTGGAATAATCTTCAAACAGGAGGCACCTTGTGTGAAGACCATCCGAAGGCCAGTGACATAGAGTTTTAACAAATTTGATTTTAAGGAGTTAAATACATTTTAAACAAAGCAATCCTACTACTTTTTAGTCTAATATGCTTATGAAATGTTTGTCCATCAGAAAATAGTGTAACTTTGTGTGTATAAACTATATATTTAATATTTTTATCAAATTTCCTAGTGTCCCACATTTAATGAGACCTGAACCTTAAATGAGTCAAAAATGTGTGAAATGTATTTTAGATCACAATGGCAAATATGAGAAAGACAGGGACAGATTGTCAGATGCAGAAAGAGAGGCAGAAACAGGGAAAGGATAAGAGAAAGAAACGTATTCAGTGGAGGCAGGACAGGATGAAAGGAGCCATAGAGGAGTATAGGCAGATTGTTGAGGATGGGGGGGTCCCTCAGCCGAGACTGTTGGCCAGGGCATGGAATGTCCCTAAATCTACTCTCCAGTGAATCTAAAACAAAATAAGATTTTATTATTCTACATGTATTAATGTGATTTTTGGTCTTTTATCATAGATTTTTCACATTGGGGACACAACTGTCCCACATTAGGAAGCTGCAGATTTTCTCAGACGACTTGCAATAAGAGCACTAATATGTGTATAATTTCTCTTATGAATGAGTTTTCTGAATTTTCTGTTTTGATTTGATTAGGACACATCCTGGGCTTTTTAAAATGGTATTGGGTGTGGATTTAATGTTTTGGTTACACATCGCAATATGTCACAAAAGTCTAAAGTGCAAAAAATGTCCCACATTAGGGCAATTCACCTATATGTGATCTTAGGTTATTATATTAAGGATGATTACTCAAAGGATGCTGGTTTCATTATGAATTCTATTTTCTTTTTATGCAAATTCCATATTCACAAATGCAAATTCACAAATGGTAAGTTTCTTTTTACAGTGCTTGAGAAGGAGGTTAAAATATGCATAGATAAAATGTCAATATCTGAAAACAGTAAAGCAATTTAAACAACTGCAGTATGCTGTTCGTTTAATACTTTCATATAAAAAGGATTGTTTAATTGTGCTTATTCAACAATGTATGGTTATGTACCCTCTTTTCTTTATTTCCATTTTTTAAAGAAGCATGTGAAATGTCCTTCTGTTGTATTATGGGATATGTTCTTGTACATGCTATTTGTTGATAATAAAGGATACAACAAGGAAATTTGTCTGAGACTTTTACACAAAAGTAATAACTTGCTCTTAATTTGCTGTCAAGAAGAAATAACTGTGATCTGATTTGCATTATGGGATATATACAAAAATGTAACGTTTAATCATAAAATATGATGGAACAATTACAGTTTATAGTAAATATGACACACATTTCAAGTCATTCTCTCTCAGAGAATGAAACAGAAAAATGCTTTGGTCGCAGTTTTGCATTGAGTCATGTGACGGAATTTAAATCCAGCCTTCATTTGCATGTTACCATGGTAAGTGAAGTGACTCACCTCGTTAACAATCTCTCAACCGTCCCAGAATCTTCACACTCGATGCTCTTATTAAGACCGAAATAAACATGTTAAAACCAATGACAAAGCAATAAACGAATAAACAAACACTTTAGGTTTAGGTTCATTTCAATTTCATGGTCCACTTTCCATCAGTTTTATATTTCACTAATCTAAAAAAAAAAAATTGGGTAAATTTTTGAAAAATGAAAATGTAAGCAATATAAAAACAATTTGACAGCACATTCTGAAGCTGAACATTACCACCATGTTTATTAAATTTATATCCTCACTATTAAACAATTATTTGTTGTTTCAACTTTAATAACTTTAAAAAATGATGGGTTGTTTCAATCCATGTTTGGGTCAAATATGGACAAACAATGACAACCATTGGTTTAAATTAACCTCTAGGTTTAAACGGTTTAAAGTCAGTAATTTTATCACTTAAAACTCATATTTGATCACCAAAATGACATATTTAAATGTTTTTTCCTTAAAAATGCTTTAAAATATCTTGACTGTAACTCGACACCCTTGCCTCATTAAGTATGCACGGTTCTATGAATATGCAAATGAGCCACGCCTCCACTCACTCACTCAGCTCAGAGATCCACTCGTTGACGATCACACGTTGTTCTGATTGGTTACAAGGTAGTTTGTGACGTCAGAAACACCAGCGATTTCAAAGCGTGTGTTTGAGACTGTCTTTGGTTCACTGCAGTTTTAAGGAGGAAATACTCAGCAATGGTGTCGACTTATGAATTTACACATGGTTTGTCTTAAAGCATATTAAAAACCCCACATAGACATATAAACTACATTAAAAGCTTGATTAATTTAAACCAACGGTTGTGTTTGTCCATATTTGACCCAAGCATGGGTTGAAATAACCCAGCATAAGTGACCATAAGGGTGCATTAACATTTTGAGTTCATTGAAACTAAAACTTTGAGTTAATACAAAACCTCTTTCATTGTATTAACTCAAAATTTTAGTTTAATAATTTTTACAGTGCCGTAGCTCAAACGATGCATGACGGTAAAGTCGGGGTTGATTCTCAGGGAATGCACAAAATATATACCTTACATCACTTTCCATAAAAGCATGCATAATTGTGTTATTAGAAACGTTTTGCTAAGCTGCTTAAAAATATGGACTTTCCAGCTGCCAATGTCTTTGGATTAGTGCATGCATTGCAGCTTCCTAGCTCTAGGAAAATGTCAAACCAAATTGCAAACACCCAAAGCTCTAACCATGTTAATATATAACATATTTGTCCTCTACTGCTAGGAAGCTTACTCAGCAGTCACACATCACTTCCTGTCTGCCACAGGAAACACTGGGGTCATGAAAGATCAGCTCACATATTTCCTTCTGGCCTCTGATTCCTCCAACGCTTGAGATTCCTGATTAATTCATTATAAATACTTCCTGGTTTGTACCGATATGCGTCTTATATGCATGCATATGATAATAAAGTGTTGTCTATAATAATGCAATCTCAATATATGCGTTGAGTTCAAGAGCATTCTGTGATGGAAATTACATTTAAGGAACTGACACACAATAAAAATGTTATGAATAGTAAAAATTCATTTTCTGAGTTCTATAGTCATAATTGTTACTAGAAATAATTGAATTAGAGAGCTCTAAATCATAATTGTTAGTAATAATTGAATTAGAGAGCTCTATAAACATAACTGTTACTATAATGAATTGAATCAGAGAGCTCTCTAATTGTATCTGTTACAAAAAATAATTGAATTGTAGCGCTCTCTAATTCAATTCCTACTACTAAAAAATAAAGGGGTGGTTGATTATGATTTCCCTTTTTAAACTTTAGTTAGTGTGTAATGTTGTAAAAGTTTTTGAAATTTTCAGTGCATGTGTGTGTGAGGTAAAAAGACACGAGCTCTTGAAGCTCCGCCCCCTGTGCCGGGAGCAGCAGCTCATTTGCATTTAAAGGGAAAGGCACAAAACAATGCGTTTTTGCTAACCCTCAAAAAGTGTCGACTTTAACATGCTATATAAAAATATCTGTGGGGTATTTTGAGTTAAAACTTCACACACACACTCTGTGGACATCAGAGACTTATTTTACATCTTGTAAAAAGGGCATTACACCACCCCTTTAAATTACGAGTAACACTGTGAACATTTGAAGCTATCACGGTTTGCCACAGCACACATGTATGAACGCCCTGATGTAATGCAGTGTTTATAGCGCCCTCTGCCGGACAGATGGTCATGATCTGCGGGACTCCTCCTCTAATGCAGCCCGAGCAGATCACACTCTTCCTGCGGTGTGTGTGACAGCAGCACTGGCGCAGTGTGTGTGTCTTTAGTGTTCATCTGATTATTTCTTCTTGCGTTGAGTTTATTAATACAGCATCATCTGATTTACCTCGGACTACAGGACGGAGCGGGCGTCTCTAAAATGGCCAACAGAGATGATGAATACGATTTCTTGTTCAAAGGTAAATTCTGCATTCCCTCATACAGAGCAGAGGGGTAATCATTCATAATCCACCCATTGTTTCGACTCATAGATCTGACAAGTATTTGAGAGTCTGTTGTATCAGGAAAGCTGTCTGAAATCATGCCATATTTAACTGTATTTGACATAGAAACGCCCGCAGAGGCATCAATAACCTACATATCCATCGACCAGTAAAACATCTGTGTGTGATGGTGGCCTGCATGCTTTCACACCGGCTGGGATCAGGATATCTGGGCCTGAATGATGGGAAATTGAACATGATGCATTAAAGATGTGCTTAAATTAGGATCTTGGTGTAGCCCTACATGCTCCGAAGGGAATTAAGACAAAAGACGCTCAATTTTGGCTGTTTGCTTCGCACTGCTTTCTATGATAGTGTATTGTATGATAATAATTAGGTCACATCATGATATTCTCTCCTCCAGCTGGTTTGTTACATTGTAACCGATGTTACTATGTTTCTTTGATTGTATCGCGTCACCGCCCGATCAAAGTCTGACGCGGCAAAACTGTTACATTCGATTTTCACAAGATCAGCATTATATGTGGAACAAAGTTCGTCTCGACTTCCTAGCAGGACAACATAAGGATATCAGCAGCCATCCCTCATGACATCTCACTCACCCTGACCCTGAGCTGAAGGAAATCAATGCAAACTCATTCACTGATTTAAAGGAACAGCTCACCAGCGATCGTTACCTCACCTTTACTGTGGTAAACACAACAGATGTTTTAGAGAAGCATCAGACTGGGTCTTGAGTAATGGGCCTTCGAAACAAGAACGTTTTCGAAAAGAACAGAGAGAGAGAGAGAGAGAGAGAGAGAGAGAGAGAGAGAGAGATCTGAAAAAGTTCAAAAATAATTTTGTTACACTTGCATGATGAGTCAAATTATATATATATAGTTCCTCATATTACCATTTTGGTGGCTTCAATTTATAATGTTTTTTTTAAGCTATAGGTGGTTTTGAATGAATTAAAATGCTGGGTTGTTTTAACCCAACTTTGGGTCAAATATGGACAAACCCAAACTTTGGGTTAAAAATGTAATTTAAAAATTTAACCCAAAGGCTGGGTTTGTCCATATTTGACCCAAAGTTGGGTTAAAACAACCCAGCAGTTTTTAGAGTGTGGATTGATTCAAAGAATATTTGCCATTTTAGGCATGTTTATGTACTCTAGAGCAGTGTTTCCCAACCCTGTTCCTGGAAGCACACAAATACTACACATTTCCGAACTCTTCCTGGTCAAACACGCCTGTTTCAACTCATCAGCTCATTAATAGAGACTCCAAGACCAGAAATATATGGGTCAGATAAGGGAAACATCCCAGATGTGTAGTGTTGGTGTGTCTCAGGAGCAGGGTTATCATATCAAGTTTGGGGTCGGTAAGATTTTTTTTAAACGTTTTTTAATATTTTTCCAATACTGTGAAATATATTATTACAATTTAAAATAGCTGTTTTCTATGTGAATATATGTTAAACTTAAATTTTCAGCATCATTACTCCAGTCTTCAGTGTCACACGATCCTGTACAAATCATTCTAATATGATGATTTGATGCTCAAGAAACGGTTATGATTATTATTGTTGAAAACGGCTTCATATTTTGTGGAAAACATGATGCATTTAATTTTTCAGGATTCTTTGATGAATAGAATGTTGAATAGAACAGCATTTATTTGAAATAGAATCTTTAGTAACATTATAAATATCTGTCACTTTTGGATCAATTCAATGCTTCCTTACTGAATGAAAGTATTAAATATCTTTAAACAAAATCTTACCGAACCCAAACTGTATGTTAACATTTTATTAAGTCATGACTGTAGAGAGATCTCAGTTTATTTATATGGCACATTTCATACACTATGGTAATTCAAAGTGCTTTGCACAGAAAGGAATTAAAATGAAAAGTCCATGGACAAATATGGAGATATATTTTTTACAAAAGAAAAGCAAGGGAAATTAAAACAGTTATAAAAGGAATTAAAAGAGATATAAAGATGATACATAGATAAACTTTCTCATCTTGCAAAACACCGGTGTAACACTCTCAGAATAAAAGGTACAAAAGCTGTCACTGTGGCGGTACCTTTTTAAAAGCTACACCTTTGTACCTAAAGAGTGCATATTAGTCCCTCAAAGGTACGTATTGGTACCAAACGTGTACATATTAGAGCCCTTTTGAAGGATACTGTCCCAGTGACAGCTTTTGTACCTTTTTATCTGAGAGTGATATCATATTTTTGTCTGTCTGTGTGCGTCCGCTCAGTTGTTCTCATCGGAGATTCGGGTGTCGGGAAGAGTAACCTGCTGTCGCGCTTCACACGCAACGAGTTCAACCTGGAGAGCAAGAGCACGATAGGAGTGGAGTTCGCCACCAGGAGCATTCAGGTGGACGGCAAGACGATAAAAGCTCAGATCTGGGATACGGCCGGACAGGAGCGGTACAGGGCCATCACCTCTGCGTAAGTACAGGCTATAGATCAGTGGTTCACAAACTTTCTATTGCTTTGTAGATACATATTTTCAATATCTGCACCCAAAATAACCTTACTTGCAAAATCCTATGGGATTTATTTGAAACATCAAGCCTTCATTTATACTGTGCTTTTAACAATATAGATCGTTTCAAAGCAGCTTTACAGTGATAATAGGAAATTAAAGTAACAGAGATTGTTTTGGCTTTACAGCCGCTATAGAATAAAGTTATTGTCCAGCTAAAGTTAGTTTTGATTGTTTCACTTCCGTTGCGAAGATCATTAGAAAACTTTCAGCAGAAAACTTTTAATGTCGCAAATGTTGAAATAGGTTCCAAGGTGCAAGTTTTGAATTTTTTTTTAAAACGTAATCATCTCCGTGTAAACTTCCAAAAACATGAATCTGTGAAAATGGTGACGGCGTGCACATGCATATTACGTGTTTAGATATGCACGTTTGAATATATATGTGCGCAGGCGCGTGGTCTTTCTTTACAAAGTGACATTGCCAAATTACTTGTCTGGCTGCATAATACAGAATTTTTAGTCGTTTCCGCGGATCCACACGAACTGGAATCATTTAGACAACGTTTTAGTGGACACTTCGGGACTGCGTTGTCGTCGTGTCCAGGCGCAGGTCCTTCATCAGATCTGGATACGGCCTGGATCCGGCGGACTGCGGTAAACCTCGGGATAAACAAGGAGACTAATAGTAGCGTAGACGCCATTCTTCTTATGATGTCTGTAATTAATAGAGTATCCTACTACAACTTCTCTACTTCAATGGGCTTCTCTTTGTATTTGTGATGTGAATTCTCTAAACTTTATACTGTCAGAAGCTAATATTTTGAAGGCACGCAAACACCCAGTAGTTTCTCTTCATCACGGTCACATCCACAGCTGGAGTTCCCATGATCTCCACCAGAGGGCACTCCTACCTCATCATGAACTACATTTCCCATGACCCATTGCATGGACTCATTATGGTCTGTAGTAGTGGGAAGTTCGGATCATTTTACTGACATCAAAATGAACAAATCTTTTTTCGAGTCATTTGGTTAATTTCAGCAGAATGTATTTAAAATGGTACATGTTAGCCAAATTCCACAAACACATCAAATGTTGATCGCATTTAGAATAAGAAAAAAATTGCAATGCAAGGAAAAGGCCATATTATGAGAAACAAAAACTATTAATTAATTTATCTTGGTCTTCAGGCTATGTGTTAGTTTACCTCACCTCCCGATCTGAGCAGTTCGTTCATTCCTTGATCCTCATAAACTGAGCTATGCTGTCGGTACCGGATTCAGAACTGATTAGTTCACGTTTTGAATCTATGGACTTCGGGTTCGAGTCATTCGTTCATCACGTGACATCCTCATAAACTGAGCTATGCTGTCGGTACCGGACACAGAACTGATTAGTTCACGTTTTGAGTCTATGGACTTCGGGTTCGAGTCATTCGTTCATCACGTGACAGCCCCATATAGGCTGAGCTATGCAGTCGGTACTGGATCCTATGTACTGGATACAGAATCGATTAGTTGATCTCTCGAGTCTTCGGGTTCGAGTCGTTCGTTCATCACGTGACAAAAGAACGAAAGACTCAGAAGAATCAGACCTGAAGACTCGAGAGATGAACTAATCATTTCTCTTTCCGGTACCGACAGCATAGCCTCTATGGGACTGACGGGAAGAACGAAAGACTTGGACCCGAACCCGAAGACTCGAGAGATGAACTAATCATGTCTGTATCCAGTACAGAACTTATTGGATGAAATGAACACAAAATGAACGAATCACTCTCTGAGACAACTCGGTAGTCCCGAGTCATATTAAAGATTCGTTTAAAATGAACGAATCGTTCATGATCACTAATGGTCTGATTACTTCCACCTGTGTGTGATTAACTTTTGTGGGTTTCCCTGTTTTTTTCTTAGTGATGGTAGAAACGAACCGTTTCAAAGCTTCGAATCAATTGAACAAATTTCTTTGCAAAATGATTCACTGTTTCGAAGCATTCGAAATGACACACGCTGGTGACCCCTTCTGGTCAAAACAGTGTAAATGCAACAAACTCAGGCCAAACATGCATAAAAACACATTTTACAAACCCATTTCAAATGTTTCATTGAAAGTAATTTCTATCAAATGCAATTAACTAATCATCTAAATAAGATTGAATATCAAGTGTGTTTTTATCAATTTCCAGGGCTTGTTTTGTTTGTTCCACCATGGATTGCTCAGGTAAACATGCCAATAAGAGACCATTAACTACTATTATTCCTTTATACAAATGTCTCATTAAAACATCCACAGATGTATAAACCCCATAGACACTTGTTCAATGGTTCGCCGCTGGTGATTCGTGGGTTCACAGAGATCATCGCCCCCACTGGTGAACCATTGACATTTTTAAACGTTTTGAAAGAGTTATGACGTAACAAAGCATCGTTGACTGAAATCATGTGACTTTTGCAGTTCGATTCACACTCTGAACCACTGATTCGAAACAAAAGATTCGAAAAGGTTCAAAGCTTCAATGTTTTGAATTCGCCCATCACTAGTTTTTCTGCCCTGTTGTCTTTCTGGATTTTCTACCCTGTGTTTTGTTGTGTTTCTGGATCATGATTCTGGATTTCCTTAATAAAACTGCATGTGTCAGAGCAGTTTGTGATAATTAGATAATGCTTCATTGTATTTTCTGTCTACAATAGACGTGACAAAGCCAACATTGCAGATCCATGAGCCAGAAGTTGCTCAAGTTATTTGTTCCGCATGTACATATGTACTTATTATAGCAATTACAATAACTAAACTTAATGAATTTACCTTATATTACCAGTACTTTCTTGTGTACGTACACTGTAAGTACACATACTGTAAAATAAAGTGTAATCTATTTTATTTTTATGTAACCTGGATTAAAAATATGCAGGAATCAAGTCAAATTTGTTAATCAGAACAAATATTCCACAAATGGGAATTATTTGCATTTGTGGCTGTCGATGAACAGGTTTGGTTCTGATTCTCTTGGACCAAAGGTGAAGTTTGCTAGGCCAAAAAGAATGCGAATCTCACGATAAAAAAATTGACGCCGTTAATAACGCGTTTAACTGACAGCACTAATAAAAAACGAAACCTGAGCACTAGTAAGAGTGATGCTTACCTTATGAACCGCACTAAAGTGTGTTTCTCACCTGCGCAGGTATTACCGTGGAGCGGTGGGCGCGCTGCTGGTGTACGACATCGCCAAGCATCTGACCTATGAGAACGTGGAGCGCTGGCTGAAAGAGCTGCGAGATCACGCCGACAACAACATCGTCATCATGCTGGTGGGGAACAAGAGCGACCTGCGACACCTGAGGGCCGTTCCCACCGATGAGGCGAGAGCGTTCGCAGGTACAGAGAACACACACACACACACACACACACACACACACACACACACACACACACACACACACACACACACACACACACACACACGTGAGGATCCTGCAGGCGACTCCTTATGTTTGTGTGATCGTCGTTGGAGAGAAATCACACAGTATTTGAGATTGACCATAGGGTGCTCTGACAATGATTGCATGAATTTACTTCAATAATTCAATTAATTAGTAGTGAATCAATTAAATTAATTTACAGTAATTTACTGAATTATGCCATTTGCTTCATAATTTTCTAAATAAAAATAGGATAAGAAATGAATATGAACTATATTAGTGTAACGATGCAGGCTGAATCAAAGGAGGAAGCCGGATCCATGTGCAACAGCTTTATTAGATAAACTCAAAACTAGATTAGACTAAATCTAGACTAGGGAACAGAACAAACAACATTACAAAGTCAAGAACCCACAAACACTGAAACAAGACACAGGGTTTAAATACAGAGACTAACAAGCTAAACAAGATAACAAGGGGGCGTGGCTAATCAGAAACACCTGGGGAGACTAATAAACAAGAAAAACTACAAGGGACTACAAAACATGGCACAGGACAGGAAATGACAAAAGTACACACAAGACAAGGGGAACACAAGACAGGAATCATAACAATTAGTAATCAGAACTGATTATTGCATTGCACACAAACAGAATGAAACATCTGTGCAAATTTTTTCATTAAATCGTCACTGGGTGAGTAAGAAAATAATGCTTTTATTTAGCAAAGATGTGTTGATAATGTTCATAATGTTATGAAAATTTCTATTGCAAAAAAATGCTGTTCTTTAGAGCTTTCTGTTCATCAAAGAATCCTGGAAAATAAAAAGCATTGCGGTTTCAACAAAAATATTAATCAGCACAAACATTGATAACAATCATAAATGTTTCCTGCGAAATCATCATATTAGAATGATTTCTGAAGGATCATGTGACTCTGAAGACTGGAGTAATGATGCTGAAAATACAGCTTTGATCACAGGAATAAATTACATTTTAACATATATTCACATAGAAAACAGTTATTATAAATTGTAATAATATTTAAAAATTTTGACTGTATTTTTGATCAAATAAATGCAGCCTTGGTGAGCAGAAGAGTCTTTCAAAAACATTTTTAAAAAATGATCACATCACAACCCCATTAAATGCGATTAGATTTGCACTGAAACTCATTCTGCTTGTGTTTCATGAAGGAGGTCCGTTATATTCTTAAAAGCTGGTGATATTAAACACCTTCTGCTTTCTTCCAGAGAAAAATAACCTGTCATTCATCGAGACGTCCGCTCTGGATTCAACTAACGTGGAGGAGGCGTTCAAGAACATTCTGACAGGTACACACACATATGAAACGCTTCCTCACTGCAGCGACACACTAACTAAGACAGTGGCGTTATGCAACTTTAAAACTGCAGCATCTGAGCTGTGACTGCCTGCCAGGATTACAGGATTTTACAGAGATATTTCAGATGGGAGTGTAAATATTCACTTATAATAATGCGGTTCCAGAACGATTCTTGACTAAATTATGCAATGCATCATCAAGTCTAAGATATCACTATATTTCACGTTCACAGACTCTAAAATGTAACATTATACATTGAGAGCAAGGTTATTATCATTAACTACAACTAACTAAACTATTTAAAAAAAAAAAATGTGTTAATTGAAATAAAGTTGAAATAAAATAAGATGCAAAACTTAAGCAATGCTGCTTTGGCAACTAACTAAATTGAAGCATTAAAATTACTAATTGTCCAAAATGTAAAGTTTTTGTCCAAAAACTAAAACTGAAAAAAAAAAAGAGGAATAGTTTTTAAAAAAAACTAATAAAAATGGAAAAGATAAAAAAACAACAATTAAAATGCAAACTGAAAACAAAAATATAAATAAAAACTATAAAAGTATATAAATAATACTAAAACCCATATAGAAATATTTAATAATAATAATAATAATAATAATAAAGGAACAAGAGAAAAAAAATAATAATAGCTACTTAAAAATATGAACAAAAACTATAATAGTATATAAATTGGGTCAAACTAAAATGTTTATATACGATTATAGTTTTTGTTCATATTTTGAAGTTCTAATTAATATATTAGACTCCTAATCACTGCTTATTAATAGTTTAGGTATTGGGTGGATTAAGGTCATGCAGAATAAGGCATTAATATGTGCTTTATAAGTACTCATAAACAGCCAATATTCTAGTAATATGCATGATAATGAGCAACTAGTTAATAGTGAGAATTGGACCCTAAACTAAAGTGTTACCATACATTATACTTGCATAACACACTGATTGAGAGTTATTTTGCTGAAGGTTCTTCCATATTTTGGATGACTGACTGTACATGTTTTAAAAACCATTACATTTATTCATTTCGCAGACATTTTTATTCAAAGCGACTTACAAATGAGAACAATAGAAGCAGTAAAACTAACAATAGGACAACAATATGCAAGTGCTATATTGTCACTATATCTATATCTAGCTGCTATATATCTATATAACATCTATATCTATCTGTGTTAGCTATATATATAACCTGCTGGTAAATGAGTCACGGGGGGAGTTAATGCAGACATTTCTTTACTCCACTTTAGTGGACGGTGGGAATTAAAACTCATTTTAATCTTTGCACTGGTTTCTATGGGATTGATATATGGAGATATGTGTACGCCGGTCACTAAAGCTGTCGTTTTTAAATCATCCTTACATGTAAAATACAGATAAGATGGAAAAAGAACAGCACAGTATGTGCAATTAATCCTGGAAGAATCTGGAAATTAATGGGTTTATAATAATCATAAAAATCAACAGATTAATAGCTAATATAAAGCTATTTAAAAAATAGCTTTTATATAAAGCTATTTTACAGTGACTTTGAACAAGGCTCATCCACTCACAACCAGTGTTGGCGGTAACTCATTATAAGTAACTTGAGTTACGGTATCGGATTACTTTTTCAAGTAACTAGTAAAGTAACACATTACTTTTACAATTTACAACAAAATATCTGAGTTACTTTTTCAAATAAGTTACTTTGTTTTCCCATGTATTGACTGACAGCTCTCCTGTCCTCATGTTGAGACTAATCGAAGTGCAGAGGCGTCGCGCGCGCGCGTGTGTGTGTGTGTGTGAACTTGATGGTTATTGTAGTTCTAGACTAAATGTGAGCGTGTATTTACTCATCTCACTTGCACAAATAAAGATTCAATATTCCTTAAAATGAATAAAATCAGTGAAATGCAGAATCAGAATAATATGCAAACCTCCAATAACTAAATATGTTTAATAAAACATACATTTTAATGCATTTAATCTCACTTTTATTGACCAATGCACTTGCTTCTGACCTTCGATGATTCAGTTAAACCATAACAAAAATGATTATAGATTTTTTAAATTATTGGTAAAGTAAGTGCAAGTCTTTCTTCTCCTGGATTGTGATATCCAGAACAGCAGAAGCTGAAAGGTTTTTTGAAATTGAGATGTATACATCACGAAAAATCTGAATAAATAAGCTGTCCATTGATGTGTGGTTTGTTAGGATAGGACAATATTTGGCCGAGATACAACTATTGAAAATCTGAGGGTGTAAAAAAATCGAAACATTGAGAAAATCTCCTTTAAAGTTATTCATTTATGTTCGCGATTGTGCAGCATTCACTCACAAAAATAAATGTTTTATATATTTACGGTCGGAAATTTACTAAATATCTTCATGGAACATGATCTTTACTTAATATCCTAATGATTTTTCCTACTGAAGTAACGCAAAAGTAAAGTAACGTTTTACCTTCCTAAAAAAAGTAACTAAGTAATGTAATTAGTTACTTTTTAAGGGAGTCACACACTATTGTAATGCATTACTTTTCAAAGTAACTTTCCCCAACACCGCACACAACTCTCCGTTCTCACTCTTTCTCTCTCTCTCTTTCTCTCTCTCTCTTTCTCCTGCATCTGTAGAAATTTATCGCATTGTATCACAGAAGCAAATCGCCGAGCGATCGGCCCACGACGAGTCGCCGGGAAACAACGTGGTGGACATCAGCGTCCCGCCGACTACAGACGGGCAGAAGGGCAACAAACTGCAGTGCTGCCAAAACCTGTAACCATGACAACTAGCCCCACCTGTCACTCATCCCCCACTCCCTCCACACGTCGTGCCGCTAACGTTATACATTTTATCTGTGTAATATATATATGTATATTTTTCTTTTTGATAGCTTGTCCACTCGCATACACACATACGACTGACATGAGTAAACTTTTACAGTATCTGACTGCGCTGTGGTTTTTTGGCTTCAAGACTGGCCGTGAAAAGGGAAAATCAGGTTGATCAGAAAATATTGGACATTTTTCCTTCTGTTACCATCAGGTGAATCTCAAGATTCATGTGCAGGTCATATTTCACTCCAAAATTTAAAAACATAATATTTTTCATAAAGCAACTGATTTCCCTCAATTACTCAGTAATGCAAAAAAAACATACATGGTATATATATATATATATTAGTGCTGTCAAATCGATGAATCACAATTAATCACATCTAACCAAAGGTTTGTTTATAATATATATATATGTATGTATGTATGTATGCATGTATGTATATGCATATGTGTGTGTGTGTGTGTGTGTCTGTACACACCCAAATATGTATGCATATACAGTATATATAAATATATATGTGTGTATGTATATACATATATATACATATATATATACATATATATATATATATATATATATATATATATATATATATATATATATATATATATATATATACATATATATATATATATGTATGTATATATATATATACACACACACACACAGATAGGCACAAAAACATTTATATAATATATACTGTATATAAATATAATAATGTATATACTACACACATGATATATAAACAAAAACTTTTATGTTAGATATGATTAAGCGCAATTACTCAATTTGACAGCACTAATATATATATGTATATATATATATATATATATATTTACTCCCCAACACTGATGCTTTGGTTTTGTGGACGTTAATGGAACATTCCATTATATCTTTAAACATTCTGTGAAACGTTACTTTTGAATGTTCCGTGAACACTCTAAAACCAGTAGTAACATTTAAAAATGTCAGAGGAACGTCCAACTGAAACACTTCAGAAAATAACACTCCATGAATGAATGTTTTTGTGTTGACGATTATTGAAGTCCAGAGATAAAGCTGCTATTGAGTCCGATATATTCCTGTCCGAGTAGAACACTATCAGAGGTGTGTGTGTGTGATATTTACAACAGAGATATTTACACCTTCACACAACATGACATACAGTAACTAACAAATACACTCATGTAGAAACTGTGTAAGACTAATAGATTAGCAAACAACTCAATACCAGAAAAAGCTGTTGTAGACCGAGCTCTCATCTCTTACTGCACTATTTATTTGATTTTATATGCATATTCTTTTGAATTGTTTTTTGTATGCATTGATTTTTTAAAGTGTGTAGGTTCATTATATACATCATACACACCTCAGTGTCTCTATTTGAAGTCTCATGAATGCTGGTCTGGAGGTTTGCTGTGAACACACACACACATGCACACACAACTCTATTTGTAATTATCAACATTTTCAAATTAAAAATAAAATGCTTAAATTGTGAATACTAGCATGTTGTGTCAATTTTGACATCACTTCCCCTTTTTCCGTTCCTGAACAGAACAATGCATTATGGGTAAAATCAAGTATTTTTAGTATTATGAATGCATTTTTTTGTTGTTTTTTTAAAAAAATACTGCACTTCTGTTATAAGAAATAGTCTTGACAATTATTCATTATTATTTTTTAAAAAAAATGTTTTAGTAAAAACTGTAGGACAGAAATTTGTTCTAAGTTCTAAGAACGTTTTGCTAACCAATAGGTTGCAAAAACGTTATTTCTGAATGTGCTGATGTTTTATTTTTTATCTTCGTTATGCGAATGTTAATGGAACATTCAGTTTGATCATTTATCAAACATGGGGACGTTACTTTTGAATGTTCTCTTAAAGTTTTGAAACAAGTAGGAATTAATAGCATTTTTAACAAAATAATTCCGAAAAAACGTTCCATAATGTATTTAATAATATTTTTTTCTGTTTACGTCTTCGAACATTATTAAAGACAGATAACTTTGAACGAACATTCTATTAAAGCTACTGGAAGAATGTTTGTTTCTAACTTTGAAAGAACCTTTCCAGAACGTTAGCTGAAGTTCCGAGAACGTTCCCTGTGTTAGCTGGGTGGTTTGTGAAAGATGTGAACGTAAATGGATGTGTGTGTGTGTGTGTGTGTGTGTGTGTGTGTGTGTGTGTGTGTGTTTTCCACTGCAGGAAGCCTGTGAGCGCTGATAAGAGCCGCTGTTCTCTCTCATGTCACTCGACAGGGCATCTGTGTATGTGTGTGTGTGTGTGTGTGTGTGTATCCACTGCATCAACAGACTATAGGACAAAAACAGCACAGCACATCACATTAAACAGTGGGACAGCAGGACTAAAACCTGTTCACAAACCAAACACCAGAACTATAATACAAATATACAGCATTTAATAGGCGGAGCAGTACAGAAGCAGAATGACCAACTGCAGACCAAAGCCCATAAATACAATCACTTGTAATGTGACATAATTGCTTGTTACTTTTGACCAATAGGTGGCGCTGACATCGAATTGATCTGTGGTCAGAGTTGGGTGACAATTACACAAAGATTGGTGTCATTATGTCAACTTTTTCCAGAAATACAGCCTCTGATGCAGTTTGGCTTCATGCCATTAAATAAATTAAATAAAAATGGTTATGTATCTGACTCGAATTTGATGAGTTTGAAAAAGTATGACTTTTAAAGACAATCAAAATGGCGGACAAGAAGTTGTTGGACGACTATGGCAAAATTGATATCTATGTCTCGTGATTTTTGCTCAGACTGTTCAGTTTTGACATGGTCGAAGATGATCTCTTTCAATTTTCATGAAAATCAGACCAACTGTTTAGTAGAAGTTCGAAAAAGTTTTTTTGTGGGAAATTTAAAGGGCTAATAGTTATGTTTTCGCTAATTTATTTTGTAAATATTTTGCCTAAAAAAGTAAATCTGAAAGTTTGACATTAGCTGTCAATTAAACACACACACACACACACACACACACACACACACACACACACACACATACACACACACTTTTTTGTTACTTTAAATAGGAGATGGAATAAAGAAAACCACCTCAGATCTGTCATGGACTCATCAGGTTTGCTGTCATGGATTTCTGGTTAATTTTTCCAAGATGTCCATCAGCGTCAGGTTTCTTCAGGTCATCACTGCACAAAAATAAACACTACACAACAAAACACAAGCATGAAAAATAAAATGATGACAAAAAAAATGAAAAACCATGAAAAACAAATGGACAAAAAGATGTTCGTATGTTTAAAACTTTCTACGTCAGGTTTCAAAATATTGAACGGATGATAATAATAATACAAATATATATAAAAAATACAAATATATATTAAGCAGTTATTCTAACAGTTGTATGTTATGTACATAAATGTTGTTGCGGGTTTATTTACCCATAAATGTCTCCAGCATGTCATTTGATTTTTCCCAGAAGACACTAAACATGTTTTTTTGTGGAGAAACAGAAAATAATCAAGAGCAAAACATAACGTTAATCTTATTTCAATGCAACATCACAGAGAGTGTGAAGAAACGTCTGTTTTCCATATAGGCTTTATTTGTAGTTTTTGTCTTTACATCATTACCAGCTAATGATCTGTACAAACACACAGGACGGTTACACACACTATTGTACACATGCACTGAGTCTCATGACAGAAGAGCTAAAGTACAGCAAGACCTTCCAAAAATATATACAGTCATACACACTCTCTCACACACACACAGGTTATTGAGGGTAGATCATAGACTCAAACACTAGAGCTTTACAGTATCTGACAAACTCTCACAGACAAAACACACACACACATGCAGTCCCAAAAATAAAACTCTTATTACAGCAGAGACATATAATACATGATTATGCTTTAAAACATATTGTACATTATACTTACAAAGACTCGCCCCATGACAAATGAGACACAATGACCGAATTTGATGACGGATTTGATAGAATTGATGTTTCACTTTTCAAATAAGGCCATTTTATTCTGTAAAATCCAAATTGAATGTTAAAGAAATGTTTTAGGTTCAATAAAAATGTACTGAAACAAAAACACACATTTACATGAATGCACTTATAAAGGAGGTTTGCACAAACATCAACATTAAAATACAGATTTGAAAGTATTGCCACAAGACTTGAAAACATTAAAAGTGCTGATGTGTGTTAAAATAAATTCACTTAACCTTGCCTGTAAAGTTCCAGTACATTTTCTATTTCATTTTAAGTTATTGCAAAGGTGGTTTTTTGTTTTTGTTTTTTTGTTTTTACGAACTGAAGAATGGCTCTATTTGTCTTTTCATATCAGAAATGCTGTAGATTTTCACCTCTACTGAACCGGAACATTCCCTCAAGAGATTGATTATATATATTTGTATATATAAATGTCTGTTCTGAGCCAGATAATCATGATTATGAGATTCAGCAAATCCAAAATTAGCCTTAAAAACAACAAAAAGACGTTAAAAAAATATAAAAAAGTTTTCATAGACATCCATAAAATGACATAGATAAAAGATGACAATAACTTTTCCTTGAAATGGAATTTCCTTGAAAAACAACAACAGAATTATCTAAAAGCATTAATATTACCTAAGCATCCTTAAAATAAGATGCATTTATGTTCTCAAATCTTGAATCAAGTATTTTCATACTTAGCTGGCAATAATAATAATAATAATAATAATAGCTTAAAATAAGAAAAAATCTATTTGCAAAAAAAAAAAAAATACGAAAGATGAAATATATAAAGTCGTAATAGACATCCATAAAATTATGAGCATAAAAGATGTTCCTATTCCTTGAACAGAATATGGATTTTTTTGTTAATAATGTTTTTAATAAACTTATTTTTATGAATAATAATAATAGCTTAAAATAAGAAAAGAAAAACTATTTGCAAAAAATCTATACTAAATTATAAATATATTAAATCGAAATTATGAGGATGTTCCTATTCCTTGAACAGAATATGGATTTTTCTTAATGTTTTTAATAAACCTATTTTTATTATTAACAACAACAATAATAATAATAGCTTAAAATAAGAAATAAAGAATTTGCCAGTAGAGTAAGTAAAAAAAAAAAAACATATTCTCAAAAAAGTCTTAATATAAACCCAATTTTAATTCTCAAGCAAACGTCTTGATTTAAGGATGTTTAGGCATTTTACTTAAAAACGGACAGAAATGCTGATTAAATTTATGATTTTGATAGAGGTGATAGAATGAATTCACCATATTTTAAAGATGACGATCTAAAACAGTATAACAGACCAAAATATGATCTATAGTAAAATTCATCTGTCTTATGAATAAATACAGAGAAAGAAATATAGAAAAGGACTGATAAACCATGACTCATGACGTAGATCTGGTGTGGCTGATGATGATGTTCGATGTGTTGAGGGTCCAGTGGCTTCAGTTCACAGCTGGATCGAGTCTCAAACATCTGCATTCATGCTTTTTTCACTATATTCCGTTCTGAAAATCTCTGACGTCCACAAAATAAAGATATATCATGTAATTACATGCGATCACAGGGAAAAGTTCATATTGCATAATGACGAAAGCTCCATGCCGGATGCACGGATTCGGGGATTGCCGACACGTCGTTCGGATGAGGAACGGACACATTGTGTTCATGGAATGACTGAAGAACAAGTGCATTATGGGTCGTCCACAACTTGGAATGCAAAATGACGAGATGTTTCCAGGGAGTCGAAGAACGTCCTGACGGTGAGATGGTCGGGTTCACAAACACACACACACTGGGTTTTCCGAGAGATGGCGCTGCTCTTCAGGGGAACCGGCTGGGACGTGGAGCCCGAGCAGAAAAGGAACGCGGTTTTCTTTTTCCTGGATCTTCCTCAGAAGAGCAGACTCATCCTGAAGAGCGGTTCACCAGCCGGCCAGTCCAGATCAGATCACGTCACAGCAAGAGCTCTCATCAGTTACTGCACACACACACACACACACACACACACACAGACTGAGGTTAGGTCAATCTACTATGTACATACAAGTACAGACTTTTAAACAGTGAGTATGAACAGTATTTGGGACGTGATCATATAAAAAAATGCATCTTCATTCCTCAGACCCTTTTCTTGCAAACTATTCCTGATTGGATGTAAACGTTAGCATCATCTCGAATTATTTAATGATTGGTTAAAATGTTATTGGCATTAACATTTCTTAAATTCCTTACATTTTGTAACTACTTAGCGACTTTCATATTGTATTTTTTAAATTATACATATATATTATATTTATATATACATGTATTACAGTGTAGCACAAGAGTGCATATTATAGGCCAAAAATAACAGAATGAACAGATGCATATTTCAGAAACAGCACTTTCACATGATTTGGCAAACTGTACCCAGCATGCTTCACTTCGAGATGCAATAGCCCTAATCTTGCATTCTATAAAGCACAGATTGTATGCAAAATGAGATGCAGCTTTTGAGATTTCTCTACACACATATATATGCATGCCCTTGGACTGTTAGCACACACACACACACACACACACACAGATAGACAGACAGACAGACAGACACACAGACAGACACACACTCACACAGACACACACACAGACACACACACACACACACTCTCTCTCTCTCACACACACTCTCTCTCACACACACACACACACACACACACACACACACACACACACACACACACACACACACACACAGACACACTCACACACGCACGCGCACACACACACACTCACTCACTCACACACACACACACTCACTCACACACACACACAGAACAGCCTCTGGTGTGAGTGTGTTCATGTGAGATGAGATGTGAAAATAGCTGAAGCTGCAGGCGTCATGAAATGAGCAATGTTGTTTATGTGTCTATGTGGTGTTTTTAATATGCTTTAAGACAAACCATGTGTAAATTCATAAGTCAACTCCATTGCTGAATATTTTCTCCTTAAAACTGCAGTGAACCAAAGACAGTCTCAAAAACACGCTTTGAAATCGCTGGTGTTTCTGACGTCACAAACTACCTTGTAACCAATCAGATCAACGTGTGATCGTCAACCAGTGGATCTCTGAGTGAGTGAGTGAGTGGAGGCGGGGCTCATTTGCATATTCATAGAACCGTGCATACTAAATGAGGCAAGGGTGTCGAGTTACATTCAAGATATTTTAAGGCATGAAGAAATTTTTTTCGAGGAAAAGAATGTTTAAATGTCATTAAAGATGAGTTTTAAGGGATACAATTATTGACTACAGGGGGACTTTAATGTATTAATTAATGTTAATAAAGCTAACAATATTAAAACAGAGCACTGTCCAAAATCCTCTGCCATCAGTAAATCATCAGTGAAAAGGCAGTTTTCTGTGTGTAAAGCAAAACTCACAGTCTTTAAAGAGAAATCTACAGATGCTATACAGACGTGAATTCACATATAAAGTGTAATGAAATATAACACTCAGACTGTATTTCTGATGGTTTCTTTCCACGAAAACACAAACAATCCAAAGTCTCATTTAACCATGCATAAAAAAATATAACCAATAGACGAATCAGTAAATAATGAGAGTTTAGTTTTTGTGGTAAGATTTTCTGGTAACACTTTACAATAAGGTTCATTAGTTAACATTAGTTATCTACCCATGAACTAAGAATGAACAATACTTCTACAGCATTTAATTAATCTTAGTTAATGTTAATTTCAACATTTACTAATATATTAATAAAAAACTTAATGCACTGTGAACTAACAGCTGTATTTCTATTAACTAACATTAACAAAGA
>NC_139969.1:2574600-2767100 GCF_963993115.1 Abramis brama | reverse complement strand
TCACTCACTCACTCACACACTCACACACGCACACACACACACACACACACACACACAAGCACATACATACACACACACACACACACACACACACGGACGCACACACTCTCACACTCTCTCACACACACACACATGCGCACACACACACTCACGTATGCACACACACACGCATGCACACAAACAAACAAACACTCACTCACTCACTCACTCACTCACACACTCACACACTCACACACGCACACACACACACACACACAGACACACACACACACTCACACAGACACACACACACACACACACAGACACAGACACAGACACGCACACGCACACACACAAGCTACACAACTTTTCGGTTCAGGAATTTCCTGGGTATCGAACCTCTCTGAATCAAATAACTGAAAATATCATGACAATATCATGAACATAACATATATATATATATATATATGATTCACATGCATAATTTTCTTACTGAGTATGTTTTTTACTTTGCTCACTGTCGGCAGATCAGCCGCAGAACTTTCCAGTTGTTTATGGGATTATTGCTCTCTCACGCTGATCTGTGTGATCTGTGTTTAGTGAAGTAATGAGGTCATGTTCGCACATACTGTGTCAGAGAGACGTCAGGCTCCTCCTCCTCCTCCTCTTCTCTCTCTCTCTTCACCTCCACCTGCACAGTGATGGTCTGCTGTTCTTCCTCGTGCACGTCCACCACTTCATGAGTCCTGCGGGAACACACAGATTAAACCAGACGCCCACTACACACACACATACAGTAATGCAAATGAAGCTCACCTTCCCTCGCCGTCTTTCAGAGACAGTGTGTGTCTTCTGTCAAGACAACAGAGAACAAAACATATTCATATGCATGCGGTCAAAACAATGCAGGCCTGTTGTCGTGGCAACACTTTACTAAAGTATTTTTAATGCATTAATTATGTCCTGTGATGCATTGTATGCAACCACAGTTCTGATACATTATAATACTTATCTGTACATTGTCACACCTTTTGAAAGTATAATGCATTAAAAAAACCTAACAAACAACCAATATTGGATGTAACAAGAAATCTGCAAATATTATAATATAATAATATCATAATTAGGGCCGTGCAGCGATTAATCGCATCCAAAATAAAAGTCTGTGTTTACATAATATATGTGTGTGTACTGTGTCTAATTATTTTGTATATATAAATACACAAACATGCATGTATATATTTAAGAAATATGTGCATGTATATACTGTATATATATTTATATATAATTTATATTAACTTTACACATTTTTCTTAAATATATACATGCATGTGTGTGTATTTATAGATACAAAATAATTAGACACAGTACACACACATACAGTCACACCAAATTTATTCAGACACCTTGCTATCCTCACTTACTTAAATGAACTATAGAGTCCTGCACCAACTAATAAAAAAATATCAAAAATTATATCTGGTGTCTGAATAATTTTTGGTTTGACTGTATATTATGTAAACACAAACTTTTATTATGGATGAGATTAATATTTGCACAGCCCTAATTATCATGCATTTTAACTTTGTAGATAAAGCTTCTGTGTTAGTTGTTTCTCTGAAGAGCTCGTATGCGTCCTCATGTTCTCATGTCATGATGCTTAAAGGAACACGCCGACTTTTTGGGACTTTAGCTTAACTCTGAGCGAACTCTCTGCTCCTAATAGGAAAATGTTGGCGTTATTTTGTCACTTATTGGGAACAGTATGCTAGCTGGAGCCATTTACCTCCAGTCTTTGTGCTAAGCTAGGCTAGCGGTGGGTGCGTCAGACAGAGTTACGACACGCACGGAGATGAGAAGGGTGTGTGTGGACTTATCTAACTCTGGGGGATACGGTGAATAAGCTGAAGTCCCAAAAAGTCGGCGTGTTCCTTTAAATAAGGTGATCATTGGTGAGGTGTTGACCTGTAGCGTGTGTGTTCTGTGGTGTCCGACGGGGAGCGTTCTGGGATAGATATGGAGGTGTTTGAGGACAGAGTTGTGGCCACTGACGCTGTGGTCGCTTCCTCGAACGACGGAGGAGTGCAAGACTGCAGACCTGACACAAACAAGACAGAACAACAAACTATTACATGAACAAACAGAGGATGATCTTTCAAATCAACTAACTTACTAACTATTAATAAGCAGTGATTAGGAGTTTATTGAGGCAAAAGTCATAGTTAATAGTGAGAACTGGACCTTAAACTAAAGTGTGACCAAAAACACATTATAACATAAACAATGAAAGAACAAAAAAGAACTGTTTGTTTATTATCATGCATATTACTAGGATATCGGCTGTTTATTAGTACTTATAAAGCACATATTAATGCTTTATTCTGCATGATCATATTCTACATCTCTTAATCCACCCAATACCTAAACTCAACAACTACCGGTTACACTTTATTTTAAGGTGTTATTGTTACAGTGTAATTATATATTTAAGTACTGAGTAATATTAAGCAACTACATGTACTTACTATAGGGTTAGGGTAGGATTAGGGTTTGGTTGAGGGTTATTTGCATGTAATTATGCATAATTTACTGTTATTACTATGGTAAGTACATGTAACATATGTAACAAGGACACTGTAAAATAAAGTGTTACCCAACTACCTTACTAACTATTAATAAGCAGTCATTAGGAGTTTATTGAGGCAAAAGTCATAGTTAATAGTGAGAACTGGAGCCTAAACTAAAGGCCAAAATCAGGATATTTTATTATCAATCTGCTTGTACAATGTGTGGTGGTGGGTAGTATTATATTTAGTATATTTTCCTTTAAAAAATCAAAAAGACCAATTTTAAAAGTCAGATTTTTCATCTAAAAGTACATTTTTTACTTATTCTTTTTATTTTCATGACAATTTAGGCAATTTTTTATTATATTATACTTATTGAAAAAGATCAAAACAAAAAAGAAACAAACAAAATGTAAAAAAAAAAACCCCACAAATGTATATTTATTATACATATTTATACATCATGGTAGTATTTGTCATACTGCATTTAATTTATTCTGAATAAAATAAAATAAATCATTATATTAATATTTTATTTTTTATATTACGTGTTACCATAAACAAACAAACTAAAGTGTGACCAAAAACACATAAACAATGAAAGAACAGAAAATAACTGTTTGTTTATTATCATGCATATTACTAGGATATCGGCTGTTTATCAGTACTTATAAAGCACGTATTAATGCTTTATTCTGCATGATCATATTCTACATCTCTAAATCCTCCCAATACCTAAACTTAACAAATACCTTACTAACTATTAATAAGCAATTTTTCTAGGCAAAAGTTATAGCTAATAGTGAGAACTGGACCAAAAACACACAAACACATAAACAGGGCAAGAACAAAAGCATGTAAAGTACCATCGTTCTCCAGCACGGGGAAGCTGCGCGCTCCTCTCAGATCATAGATGTTCGGGTCTCGCTCTGATGGGAACTGACTGGCCGACCAGGCGGACCCGGGGCCGCTGAACTTGGGCACGTTGAGGGCCACACGACCCTTCTTCGCCGGAGAAGCCTTCAGCGCTGGAGAAAACACACACTCACTGCATTACATTACACGTCATATTAAGTGTCTCCTTATTTAAACTGAATTAGCTCGGTGAACTTTACAGTAATTCTATCAGTCAGTACTCACAAGTGCTCTTCTTGAACACACTGCTGCTCATGAACCTGAAGAAACGGTCAGCGTAGAAGTTGGGCCGGTGGACGGAGACAGTGTCCTGTGAGACATTCAGACAATCAGCCAAAGGTTAAATAATAGCAAATCTCTTATTTTGACTATTTTTATTTAATCCAATGTCGATTAAAGCTTCTCAGTGTCATTACAGAAGAGGCACATAAACTGCGCTGGTGACGACTGACCAATCACAGTCACTTGTGATTAGTGGTTAATGAGCCAGCTCTTAGATTTCATCAGAAATATCTTCATTTGTGTTCTGAAGATGAACAAAAGTCTTACGGGGTTGAACAACATGAGGGAGAGTAATTACTGACAGAGTTTTCATTTCTGCATGAACGAACCCTTTAATGGGTGAATATGAAGCACATGTCTGGGTCATACTTCAGGCCAAAATCAGGATATTTTATTTTATTATCTGCTTGTACAATGTGTGGTGGTGGGTATCATTATATTTAGTATATTTTCCTTTAAACAATCGAAAAGACCAATTTTAAAAGTCAGATTTTTCGTCTAAAATACATTTTTTACTTATTTTATTTATTTTCAAGACAATTTAGGCAATTTTTTATTTTATTATACTTATTGCAAAAGATCAAAACAAAAAAGAAACAAACAACATGTAAAAACCCCCCACAAATGTATATTTATTTTACATATTTATTCATCATGGTAGTATTTGTCATACTGCATTTAATTTATTCTGAATAAAATAAAAATAAATCATTATATTAATATTTATTTTTTATATTATGAAAAATAGAAAAATAGAAAAGGACAGACTGGAAATGAAGTAGAGAAACTGAAGTTGGAAAGTGAATGGAAAGAGACGCGCTCTCAGGAGCGAAACCAAACACAAGTGATACTTATCAAAGTCTATCCACTGTCTCAGTGAATCTCCAGTACAGACACACACACACACACACACACACACACACACACGCGCACAAACACACACACACACACACACACACACACACACACGCACGCTCATACACTCACACTCACGCATGCACACAAACAAAACACACACTCACACAGGGTGAGATCACCACATTTAATATTCACTTCCACAAATGAAAGAAGACATATTATGCCCTTTTACAAAGTCTTGATGTTGTTTCAGGCTCTACTATAACAGGTTTTCCTGCTTGAATGTTGATTATTCTCCTCATATTCTCCATTGTTGCGGCTCCTCTCTTCCCAGACTGTCAGTAACGCTCTGTTTACTTCCTGTCTCTATGAAGCCCCTCCTTCTGAAAAGCACACTGTGCTCTGATTGGTCGGCTGGATCAGTGTGCTGTGATTGGTCGAGTGCTTCGAGTGTGTTTGGGAAATGTCCCGCCCCTTACCATAACCGCCAGTTTAACACACTACTAACTAACTCAACCAGGCCCCGCCCCTTTATTCTGCGTATGAATTATTATAATGAGGAATATTGTGATGTGTTCGTTCCCGGAAGAAACTCAAGACTACAATGGAGGCGTTTCAGGAGTTCAGAAACACTGACACTGATATAGAGAAGAACTCTGCAACATTACACACTAAACAAAGATGAACATGTGACAAAAGCATAACAGGTCCTCTTTAACTCAACTGTCTGTGCCGTACTGATGTGAATGATTGAGAGCAGATGGAGGTGATGTGTATTAATGCTCGGACTATGACACATTATAATGGAGAATGATGATTTTGTGAGTGTTTTTGTCTCACCCCATCATGGACCAGAGCCTTCCACGTGTGTTCCAGCTTCTTGATGAGTCTGCAGGAGCGAGAGACACACATCAGCTGACAGATTCACAGAAGCACTGCGGAGGATCCTGACGGGACAGCGCTGGGTTTATATTTTGTGACTTAATGCAGTCTTACAGAAATCTTACATAAGAGCACATACAGCAACCCCAGAGCTAGAGAAGATTATAAAGCTGAGCGGGAAAACAGCTGCTTCATATGAGATCCACTAACACGACTCAGCAAAACAGCACAAACACACACTAATGGAGGCAGATGAGAACATGTTTAACCCCAAAACAACATATGCAATTTAAAAAGCATAAAATAAAAAAATGAAAAAAATAAAAAATGATTTTTTTTTATTATTATATGCAATATAAATGTCCATATGTAATATTAAACACAATAAAAAAGGCAAATTTAGCTAAAAAAAAATTGTAATAAAAAATATTAAAGCAATTATGCCAATAAGACAATAAATAAATGAATGGCCAGATATACCCAATTAAGCATCTTAAAAAGTAGACAATTAAAAAAAAAGTATGGCTTAATTATTTTAAATAATCATTTTTAATAACAACTACAAGGCACAAGCAACATAATGTATGTTATTTAACACACAATTCAAAATATTGCCACAATTTTGCTAATAAAAAAATAAACTAATGACCAGATTTAATTAATTCAGAGTCTTAAAATGTTTGCATGTTTTTATTTTTTTATATATTTATAGTTCAACATTTTGAACAATTTAACAACAACTAACTACAGGGCACCTGCATCATAAAACACAAATCAATTTAAAAAAGGCCTAATTAACTTAAAATAAATATTCCCACAATGTTGCAAATTAATTAATTGTTTGAATAATTATTTTAAATAATCTTTTTTATATATCACTATAAAACTATTAAATCTCAATCTTACATCTAGCTCTTAAATATGATATAATATAACCTTTAAAATATATATTAAAAATACATTTCAATTAAAAATGTTAAATCTAAATCTTAAGCAGGTTTGATGTTCGTATGGCAATCACTGAAATCACTCCTGAAAATAACACTCACAAAAAAGATGAGCATATATTCAAATCTCGAACGCTTTGCTTTATTCTATAAAATGTGGGCATTAAAATTAAGTCTTTTTTTTTATTGGGGGTTTGGGTCATGGATCATATAAAACAGAGTTTACAGTGATTTACAGAACAGAGCTTATTTTAAATGTGGCATTTAAGTAAATCTGGCTTTTATATAACTTATATAACTTTTATATAACATATAACCATCCCATAAAATCTGTCTTGGCCACAGACTCCTACATACTGGATGTGTTTGCATGCACGAATTCATGACCTTAAACAGCTTCACATTCATAACATAAAAAATAAAAACGTTGAACAGGGTTATGCACGATATTAGCCTAAAATGCTAATGTTAAGACGATACTTTGAAAATCCACCAGAAATATTATATCCAGTGCTGGGCAACGATTAATCGCATCCAAAATAAAAGTTTGTGTTTACATAATATATGTGTGTGTATTGTGCAGAATTATTTTGTATATATAAATACACACATATGCATGTATATATTTAAGTTTTTTTTAATTTATATATAAAATATGTATATGTAATATAAATTATGTATACATAAATATATATATTTAATACATATTTACATGTATATACTGTATATATATATATACAGTATATACATGTAAATATGTATTAAATATAAACATGCATATGTATGTATTTATATACACACAAAATAATTATGCACAGTACACACACATATATTATGTAAACACAAACTTGGATGAGATTAATCGCGATTAATCGTTGCCCAGCACTTAGAAACGTTTTCATACTATTTTATATTGCAATCATGCATAATATTTAGGATGGATAATACACAAATTGACTCTTGGACCTTAGATCCACTGCTTTATAGAAAAGAGCAGATTAATCGCGATTAATCGCATTCAAAATAAAAGTTTTAAGATAAATGTTTAATTTATATTTAAAATATTTATATTTATATATAATATAAATGATGTATATACAGTATATACATGCATGTGTGTGTATTTATATAAACAAAATAATTATACACAGTACACACACATCTATTATGTGAACACAAACTTTTATTTTGAATACGATTAATTGTTGCCCAGCGCTAGAAAAAATGCATTGTAGAATATTGTAATAAGTGTGTCAGTGTGTCACCTGTAGGACTGCAGGATATCTATGATGCCTATGAAGAGCAGGAGTCTCTCTCCTTTACCACTGACTGCGGGGATCCCACCCATTCTATAGAGAGAGAGAGAGGGAGAGAGAGAGAGACAGAGAGAGAGAGAGAGAGAGAGAGAGACAGAGAGAGAGAGAGAGAGAGAGAGAGAGAGAGTGTATATCAGTATGTGTAGTTTTATCAAATCCAACTAGTGATCTGAAATTAAACAGCTCTAAAACAGAATTCAAAGCATCCTAAAAGGGGAAGGGACGCAGCGCATCGCTTTAAAGGAAAGGAACAACATGCAGCATAATGTTTTCATAATCGTTGGAAGCCAAAATAAAAACCGAAACTAAAATTCTATGAATTGCATCCCTAAGTCATCAGGGTTTGAAATAAACACCCGCCAACTCACCATGCGTGTAAAAATCAACAGTGGCGGGTAACGCTATCAAATCACGAGCCAATTTGGCGAGTTACTTATTATATTTACTTGCTTTGCTGGGGAAGATCGTGTAAGTCAGCTCTGCGCAGATTAAGCACAAATACTCGTGAGTCGTCATGATATATTAAATACAGTGTATTGTGCAGAATCTGCTCATATCTGGCTTACTTGAACACACTCGACACTACGCAACAAATAACGGCGCGCTTGTTCATTTGCATTGAAGCAACAGCGAAGATTAAAAAGACATTGTTATTTTGCAACATCCTACATTTTCTGATGTTCTTTGTATTAATCTGTCCTCCTAAAACACATTTTTGGTGAAAAACATGAGGATGAAAGACGAAGGGAGGAGATGCTAGATGACAGGACTTTGTTTGAACAAGAAATGAATGTATGAAATCCAAATTGCATAATATACATATATATTTGATGTATATATATATATATATATATATATTAACATAGTTAATCTGGTTTATTTCTTTTTTTTTTGACTACTAGATGTTCTGAATGGCCGGTAACTTAAGAATTTAGTAGCTAAATTCGCCGGTGAGTAAAAAAGTTAATTTCAAACCCTGCCAGTCATTAAAGGGGTGGTTGATTATGATTTCACTTTTATAACTTTAGTTAGTGTGTAATGTTGCTGTTTGAGCATAAACAACATCTGCAAAGTTACAACACTCAAAGTTCAAAGCAAAGGGAGATATTTGCTTTTAAAGAAATCGCTTTTTAAGAACTACAACAAACGGCTGGTAGAGACTACACCACATTCCTCCTGGGTTAGTGACATCACCAACCCTAAAATTTACATAAACCCCGCCCCCGGAACACGATTTATAGATTATCAAGACAGAATATGCTAATCAGTGACTAGAAGATAACTACACATAAGCTTCATAAATTCATCAACTAACCATTCAGAAATGTTGTCTACATGTTGTCTCTTCTTCTTGAGTCTCTCCATCTTTCTGACTCCGGTTTGAACATAAAAGGCTAAAAGTTTTTGAAATTTTCAGTGCATGTGTGTGTGAGGTAAAAGGACACAAGCTCTTGAAGCTCCGCCCCCTGTGCCGGGAGCAGCAGCTCATTTGCATTTAAAGGGACAGACACAAAAACTGTGCGTTTTTGCTCACCCTCAAAAAGTGACGACTTTAACATGCTATATAAAAATATCTGTGGGGTATTTTGAGCTAAAGCTTCACACACACACTCTGGGGACATCAGAGACTTATTTTACATATTGTGAAAAGGACATTACACCACCCCTTTAAATCATCTCTGAGAGCTCGGGGTCCCCCTGGTGGTTTAGAGAATCCTAGCATTGGTGATTTGTTGCTTTTTGCTGTTGTACCGAACTCATATCGAACCATGACCCTAAAACAGAGGTACGTATCGAACCGTGCCTTCTGTGTCCCTTTACACCACTCATCTTTCCTAAAACACAACACATACGTGTCTTCGGTGTCGATGGAGTCTCCACACGCGGCTCCTCCCTGAATGGACTCCATGGCGGTGGAGTAAAGCGCTCTCTGAGCGGCCGGCCTCTTCTCGTCGCTGCTCTGAGATCCCTCCATCTGATGCTCACGCTCCGCCTGGTCCAGGTTATGAACCCCCAACAGCAAGCTGTAGTCCATGATCTTAAAGCTCTCCAACACCTGCACACACACATCAGCAGCGCAGTGTTGGGAAAGTTCACTTTCTACATGAACTAGTTCAAAGTTCAGTTCACAAATTTTAAAATGAACTAGTTCAGTTCATAGTTCATACTCAAAATTTTGAACTAAGTTCACAGTTCCAAAAATGAAGACTCGGAAGGTAAAGTAATTATTTATGTTCCCTGTAAACGATTTTTGACTGCATTATAATGATTTCTTAATTCAGAATATGATCAAGATTGCGTAGGTGGATGTGTTCTGGGAATTTGCCAGTTAATAGTATAACATTTAAAGCCCCTTAAATGAATGAAATGACTCGAAAAAATATTTGTTCATTTTGATGAACGAGACCGAACAAGAGAGTCAGTGACACTGGTGGCTGGTGTTGCCAGATTGGGTGTTTTTCCGCTACATATTAAGGCCGGTTTACGGTGTGTTTTAGCCAGGTTTTTGCCTGGAAGGCTCTATAGAAATCTGACACTCTATTGAACGAAGTTAAACTGAGAGAGCGTGGCGTTCACAGACACCAGAATGAACGAGTTCACAGTAACGTTCATCAGGCAGTAATACAGTACGTTCAGTTCACGTTCGCCCAAAATATGAACGAGTTCATGAACTATCGTTCAATGAACGCATTCAGGCACAACACTGCAGCAGCGTTGGCGGTAACTCATTACAAGTAACTCGAGTTATGTAATCAGATTACTTATTCAAGTAACTAGTAAAGAAGTGCAATAACATCATATCATTCAAATATCATTCATTTTGCACTACCTCAATTTTTATGTCCATTGTGTCTATCTTTGTAGTTATATCTTATTTTGCATTCTATATTATGTCTTTGTTTGTTTATTTGTTTGGATATATTTTTCTATTCTCATTTACATTGTGTTTATCTTTTTCAGTTGTTCAGTATATACACTGTTTACATCGTTTATAGCTATCCTGCTAAATCTGAAGACCTGCTAAAAGCGTTTTATTGTTTCTTTTAACAATGACTACTAAAGATCTATCTATCTATCTATCTATCTATCTATCTATCTATCTATCTATCTATCTATCTATCTATCTATCTATCTATCTATCTATCTATCTATCTATCTGTCTGTCTGTCTGTCTGTCTGTCTCTCTGTCTGTCTGTCTGTCTATCTATCTATCTATCTAGCTATCTATCTAAAGTAATGCATTAAAATTTACAACAAAATATCTGAGTTAGTCATGCAAGTGCAAGTGCAGAGGCGTTGTGTGTGTGTGTGTGTGTGTGTGAACATGATGGTTATAGTAGTTCTAGACTAAATGTGAGCATGCATTTACTCATCTCACTTGCACAAAAAAAAAAGATTCAATATTCCTTAAAATGAATAAAATCAGTGAAATGCAGAATCAGAATAATATGCAAACCTCCAATAACTAAATATGTTAAATAAAACATACATTTTTATGCATTTAATCTCACTTTATTGACCAATGTACTTGCTTCTGACCTTCAATGATTCAGTTAAACCATAACAACATTTTTTTTGTTTTTATTGGTAAAGTAAGTGCAAGTCTTTCTTCTCCTGCATCTAGTCTTGTGTTATCCAGAACAGCAGAAGCTGAAAGGTTTGCTTGAGCCTCTACTGTACACTACTGTACTCTACCTCTACTGTACACTAAACTGTAAACGTGATTGACACAATGTGACGTGAGGTTGTATTTATTTTTTACCGTGCGAAAATTTCGGACGTGAATTTCGGACTCAGTGTGCAAGGACCTTAACGCACTATTGTAATGCATTACTTTTCAAAGTAACTTTCCCCAACACTACACATCATAACACTGTCCTGCACTAAACCGAGCGCATGCACACACACACACACACACTCACCAGACAGTCTCTCTGGAGTGTTTTGACCAGGGCGTTGTACGTGTCCACGTCTAACAGGAGTCCGTCTGGAACGTCCTGCATGAAGTCCAGGTCTTTAAACGTGGGCCGGGACTTCTCACGCTCTTTCTTGGACGCTCTGCGCTTGCAGGTGGAGCCCTTCAGGTCGAACTTGAGGTGCATGCGGATGGCGCGGGGCAGGACGTTATTCATCACCACGATACGGATGTTCTTCCCGCCGGACTGAACGCAGTACAAACCGAAGAACTTGGGAAGAAGGGTGCGAGGATTCTGGTTCAGGTTCTGAGAGAGAGAGAGAGAGAGAGAGAGAGAGAGAGAGAGAGAGAGAGAGAGAGAGAGAAAACACAGTTGAGCGTTACTTAAAGGCAGGGTAGGTAGGACTATATAAAAATAAAAGATCCAAATTTGTTAAAACTTTCTATATATATCAATACATAATTAAAATGTAAGTACTCTGAAAAAAAGAGTATAAAAATCAAGTGACTCTAGACCGTTTAATCTGTATTAAACACAGCTCATTATTTCGATTCGGGACGAATCAAAGGATTGGCTTAGGCGACTGTCACTCTCTCTCGCAACCATGGCAACCACCCTTTTGCCACGGGATCTGCCCTCTTGCGCGCGCACGTTTGATTTGAGGAATTCGAGAGGCACGGAACCTAGGAATAGCAAAACAATGGCAGACAAAGAGCAATCAAAATTCACATTACCGGCATGCAGTTAGTGAAGGCAAACAAGGCAAAAAAAGAAGACAGTTCTAGAAAAGGCAATGAACAAAAAGTCTTTGGATAAACAAAGAAATAAAACGCGTGTCAATATCATCGTGGCTTTCCAGCGACCACCCCGTCCTCAGCCTCTACTTCCTCGGACCCTAGTTGCACGCCACGGCCTCTTGCACGACCTCCTCTGCTTCGCCCTAAAATTATTTTTATTTTACAAAAGGACATTTTACAAACCTACATTTTGCGCATGTGCTCCTGCATGCACTTTTCCAGTCACAACACAGCAATCAAAGGAGGACGCGCTGAAAACTGTAATGCTGTTCTCTTCCATCATAACTCGTACTGAGAATGTTTGAGTTGCAAAGGAATTTGTGACTGTTTCAGCTGTTCAACCACATCAAAGTTTCGTAATTAGTAAGTCCGTGCTTTTTCTCTTTTTGTTCTTATGTGCTGAAGGGCTGCTGTGCCTTGGTGAAACGGTGTTTGTACGTACGTGAAGAGCTCTTTTCCAAAACGCCATAAACCTAAAAAGCTGCCTCAAAGAACCAGCAAAAGTAATGATTATGAATGTGTAAAATATTGCAATAAGACATTTTAATTGTTTATTAATTTCTGTGTCGGCTGCAAAGATGAAGTTGACGATATTTGACTCGCGATCTTCGCAGTAGGCTAGTGAACGCATGCACCGGAGAAATGCACATTTAGGCTACATAGTTTTATTTTGTTTTGGATGGTTTTGTTTAGAACCAGATTTCTGTAAATATATTCCACATTTTTTAGGCCTGTGAGGCGAGGCTACGGTTCGGTTCACGATGATATAATCTCCAGTTCAAGCACCTTATGTTGTGATTGATAGCCTATATTTACTTTATGTATTTAATCCAGGAATGAAAATATTAATGAATTAATGAAAAAAAAAAATATTAAAATTAAGATACAATTAATACAAAACGAAATTCGTTTTAAAGAAAGGCTTTGTGCTTTCTGTTTTGAGGTCTCTGTTAAAGTTTGAAAGTCTTAGTGCAGCTTTCAGAGCGCTCGCGTCCATAATGGAGAACTGTCAAGTAATATTGTTTTTTCCTCATAAATGCAAACACGAAAAATAAAAGACAAAAACTTTTTTAAAAAGACAAACCATAAATTTAGAAGAAAAAAAAAAAGATGGATTTATAGCGTTTTGGGGGAAAAATGAATGGATTTATACTGTTTTGAAAATGTTATTTTTTTTTTACTTTGAATTGATCATCAACAATATTGTTGTTTGATTTAATAATCACTGTTGCAAGAAGTGCCTAGTTAAGTTTTTTTTTTTTTTTTTTTTTTTTGTAAGTGGAAAAAGTAGGGGCTGCCACAGATTCTGTTTAGTTAGCTCCTTTATTGTTTTTTTCTATAGCCTAGAATAATATAGGTCAAATGCAGCAAGTCAAAAGACCAACTGGACCTTTTTTGCCAGTTTGCTCACATTTCTTTGAAGGATGGCAAAAATATCGCCTGAATATCGATATCTAGATATTGGAAAAAAATATCGAGATATTCATTTTTGTCAATATCTCCCACCCCTACATGCAGAACACCATATATGTTATGAATCTTACACGAAATTCATCTTCAGCACAATATAACTGATGGTAATGTAAAAAAGTGTATCAATGCAACCTGTTTTTAGCTTATATAACTAGCTCGTTAACGAATCAAAAAATATATATATTTTAAATTTACCAATATCAATATGCTAGCTTGATAGTGAGTACTAAAATACATCTTATTTGTTTATATTCATAAGCAATTAGCGTTAGATTTTTTTATTACATGTGATTCTGACATGATGTCACTACATGCACTGTGCTCCTTCCTCTCTGCTTCTCTCAGGTAAATAATGCGTCTTCAGCTCAGCGGTTGGAGTCGCGCGTTCATGTGTTTTGGGGGCGTGGCTTTGGAAGGAGCCCAGAAGGGAGGGGGTGGAGTGAATGGAAATAATGAACTGTCTTTAAAACAGTCCTGAGAGGTCTACAGACACTCGATTTTTATACTTTCTTTTTCAGAGTACTTACATTTTAATTATGTATTGATATGTACATAAAGTTTAAACAAATTTGAAAAAGAAGTTTTTTAGACCATTCCTACCTACCCTGCCTTTAATGCAGGAATTCACCACTGGCAAGTTGGGCTTTAGTAAAAATATATTAAAACTATATTAAAATCGCGATTAATCGCATCCAAAATATAAGTTTGTGTTAACATAATATATGTGTGTGTACGGTGTATAATTATTTTGCATATATAAATACACACACATGCATGTATATATTTAAGAAATATTTGCATGTATATACTGTATATATATTTATATATAATTTATATTACATATAAATATTTTATATATAAATAACGAATTTTTCTTAAATATATACATGCATGAGAAAACACAGTTTCACTTAATGTGTGAATTACGAGTAAAAGCGTTGCAGACAAAAAATTGTTTAAAAAAACATGAGAAAGTTTTGCTAACGTTTAGTTACGGAAAAGTTGGTGACACTTTATTTTAAGGTGTCATTGTTACAGTGTAATTATATATTTAAGTACTGAGTAATATTAAGCAACTACATGTACTTACTATAGGGTTAGGGTAGGATTAGGATTTGGTAATTATGCATAATTTACTGTTATTACTATGGTAAGTACATGTAACATAATATGTAACATTACTGTTATAACATATTACTGTTATTATGTAACAAGGACACTGTAAAATAAAGTGTTTCCGAAAAGTAACTTCTGAATGCTCTCTGAACACTCAAAATGTCCAGTTTTTTTAAACGTTTTAAAACATTCCATTTGATCAGTTTGTAAATATCATTAGAATGTTACTTTTGAATATTCTCTGAACATTCCGAAACTAGTAACATTTAAAAATGTTAGAAGAACTTCCAACTAAAACAGAAGAAAAAAGAAAAACGTTCCATGAAGGATGTGTGTGTTTTTGTGCTGACGTCTTGAGAACATTATTAAAGCCCAGATAACTTTCAACAACATTCTATTTGAGTTACTGGAAGAATGTTTGTTCATAACTTTGAGAATACCTTGCCAGAACAAAACATTTTTTTCCCTTTTGCCAAAAACTTCAACAGGCATATTAAGGTGACCAGGTTTCTGTAATGTAAACCGGGGACGTGTCCTAGTTCAGAGGTCAAAAATCTCAAAAATCTTGTTATTATGTATTAGTCAAAAATGGAGACAATACATTTTTGTATGTTTTTGTTTTTAAATGTTGTGGGTTCCATATTATCAATTATTATTATGATGATGTTTGTAAGTCAATCTGACCCTAATAGTAAATAGTAACCACTGCAAATAGCAAACAGATCAAACAGTATTTTAACAAAATAATGGCTTTTTAAAAACACATTAAAAAAAATATTGTAAAACTGATAGAAAGTTATAGTTAATAGTAGTTAATAGTGAGAATTGGACCCTAAATTAAAGTGTTACCCAAATGTTAATCAAATGTCATTTTACATTTGTGCTTTTGTAAATTTACTATCCCTAATTATGCTTATGATTTGCATTTTAGGCACAAATTAAGCACAAATTTGTGGCATTTAAAATGACTCGAAAATTTAGTTTCAACCCCTAAAACAAATGAAACAGAAAAGTGCCTTAAAATGATCTAAATTACTTGAAATATTTATGGATTACCTCCCCTTAAGTTTAATTCAATTTGTTATCATTTGCTAGTTTGCTAATGTTTTTCGATCGACAGATAATGCAAAATTATGCATTTTGAGTCATCTAACGGACTTTCTCTGACAAATAAACAGGGATTTCTGGGTACAAAAAAAGAGGACATATTGTTTATTTACATATTATATTTACAATACAAAACCTGTTGAAAAAATCCTTTAATTGAGATTTGTGCCGTCTTTGTTTCTCACATTGTACTGAAAATGAGGCAAAACTGCACTTTTTGAAGTAAATACGGCAGATGTGACTTTTTAAAATAAAAAAAAATATTTGAACACATAACTATGTCATAAAAACTGCATCCCGACCACAAACTCATATATACTCTTTGTGTTTTCATGCACAAATTCATTACCTAAACTTCATCATTACTTCACTTACTCGTATTGCTGCATTCACATCACAGTCATAACATTTTAAAAGAGTTGTGCAGAATATTAGTCTAAAGCGCTACTGTTAAGATGCAGACTTTACCAGAAATATGATCTAATCCGGGAAATGTTGTCATGCTCTCTTATATTGTACACTATTTAGGGTGGATATGGTGCTAAAGCAGACTAACCATATAGTATCCTGGAAGCAGCTTCTGCAGGAACTCGGCCTCTTTGTGCATGGTTTAGTGTGTGTGTGTGTGTGTGTGAGATGGGTAGGTTTAGGGGTCGGGTTAGTGTGTGTGTGTGTGTGTGTTTGATGAGTAGGTTTAGGGGTGCTAAAGCAGTCTCACCATATAGTATCCTGGAAGCAGCTTCTGCAGGAACTCGGCCTCTTTGTGCATGGTTTAGTGTGTGTGTGTGTGTGTGAGATGGGTAGGTTTAGGGGTCGGGTTAGTGTGTGTGTGTGTGTGTGTTTGATGAGTAGGTTTAGGGGTGCTAAAGCAGACTCACCATATAGTATCCTGGAAGCAGCTTCTGCAGGAACTCGGCCTCTTTGTGCATGGTTTAGTGTGTGTGTGTGTGTGTGTGAGATGGGTAGGTTTAGGGGTCGGGTTAGTGTGTGTGTGTGTGTGTGTTTGATGAGTAGGTTTAGGGGTGCTAAAGCAGTCTCACCATATAGTATCCTGGAAGCAGCTTCTGCAGGAACTCGGCCTCTTTGTGCATGGTTTAGTGTGTGTGTGTGTGTGTGAGATGGGTAGGTTTAGGGGTCGGGTTAGTGTGTGTGTGTGTGTGTGTTTGATGAGTAGGTTTAGGGGTGCTAAAGCAGACTCACCATATAGTATCCTGGAAGCAGCTTCTGCAGGAACTCGGCCTCTTTGTGCATGGTTTAGTGTGTGTGTGTGTGTGTGTGTGTGTGTGTGTGTGTGTGTGTGTGTGTGTGTGTGTGTGTGTGTGATGAGTAGGTTTAGGGGTGCTAAAGCAGTCTCACCATATAGTATCCTGGAAGCAGCTTCTGCAGGAACTCGGCCTCTTTGTGCATGGTTTAGTGTGTGTGTGTGTGTGTGTGTGTGTGTGTGTGTGTGTGTGTGTGTGTGTGTGTGTGTGTGTGTGTGATGAGTAGGTTTAGGGGTGCTAAAGCAGACTCACCATATAGTATCCTGGAAGCAGCTTCTGCAGGAACTCGGCCTCTTTGTGCATGGTTTAGTGTGTGTGTGTGTGTGTGTGTGTGTGTGTGTGTGTGTGTGTGTGTGTGTGTGTGTGATGAGTAGGTTTAGGGGTGCTAAAGCAGTCTCACCATATAGTATCCTGGAAGCAGCTTCTGCAGGAACTCGGCCTCTTTGTGCATGACGGTTTTCAGGATGAACTCATCGTCTCGAGTGACGTAGAAGATAGAGCCGCTGGCACCCGGGTTTGAGAGCTCGATCAAGGGTTCGTTACAGAGAGAATACTGCAGGAACAGAGAGAAACACAACGGGACGTCAGAGGACGCTGCATTTATTCTGATTCATGGTTAATATAGTCATACTTTTATGTTTTTTGGAGCTTGATATTGACATGAAGCACCGTCCATTTTTGTTGCATGTAAAAGTTCTGCAGAAGTCCTACACGTTTAGACATTATATTATTGTTTATAAGTTATGTTATTTACTCTATACCTCTAAACCTACCCATCACAGAAAACTTTCTGCATTTTTGGATGACAAAAACAACAACAAAAAACACTGTTCAGAATATTTTTTCAGCCATTTGGTTTCCGAAGACACTGGAAGTGTGTCCATGTTTACGTTGTAATGCCCATGTCATAATACACATTTGTGTCCTCATAAACCATATATACAAGAACAAGAACATGCACACACACACACACACACACACACACACACACTCACACACACACACACACACAGTGGTTTTAAGTGCTTAGAAAGGAAAGTATTAGTGTGCTAATCACCATCTGTCTCAGGTTGCGTGTGTGTGTGTTCGTGTGTGTGTGTGTCTGTGAGTTTGAGTGTGTGTGTGGTCCTGGTATTTCCTTTGTTGTGGGGACCAAATGGTATATAGTAATACCAGTAACTGTTGAGGAATGTTGACCTTGTGGGGACTTTTTTGGTACTCATGATGAAGCAATCTTATAAATTATACAGAATGATTTTTTTGAAAATGTAAAAATGCAGAAAGTTGTGCGTGATGGGTAGGTTTAGTGTGTGTGTGTGTGTGTGTGTGTGTGTGTAAGATGGGTAGGTTTAGGGGTCGGGTTAGTGTGTGTGAGAGATGGGTAGGTTTAGGGGTAGGGTTAGTGTGTGTGTGTGAGTGTGTGTGTGTGTGTGTGTAAGATGGGTAGGTTTAGGGGTCGGGTTAGTGTGTGTGTGTGTGTGTGTGTGTGTGTGTGAGTTGGGTAGGTTTAGGGGTCGGGTTAGTGTGTGTGTGTGTGTGTGTGTGTGTGTGTGTGAGTTGGGTAGGTTTAGGGGTCGGGTTGGTGTGTGTGTGTGTGTGTGAGATGGGTAGGTTTAGGGGTCGGGTTAGTGTGTGTGTGTGTGTGTGATGTGTAGGTTTAGGGGTCGTGTTACTGTGTGTGTGTGTGATGTGTAGGTTTAGGGGTCGTGTTAGTGTGTGTGTGTGTGTGTGTGTGTGTGTGTGTGTGATGTGTAGGTTTAGGGGTCGTGTTAGTGTGTGTGTGTGTGTGTGTGTGTGTGTGTGTGTGTGTGATGTGTAGGTTTAGGGTTAGTGTAAGAGGAGAGAATATACAGTTTGTACAGTATAAAAACTATTACGTCTATGGAGAGTCCCCACAAAGATAGTAAACTAGACATGTGTGTGCATGTGTAAGTGTGTGTGTAAGTGTGTGTGTGTATATGTGGGCTTATAAAGTGGCCATGTGCTTTCACACAGCTAATATGTTAGATTTCATTTAAGCTCCAGACTCTAAATCACGCATTAACCTCCCCATGACCCTCAGCTCTGCCCGATATGAACGCTTCACCCTCACTGATTCTTCAATATAGAGTCAAGATCCAAACCATTCCTCTCCAATATGAACATTACAACATGAGATTCAAAGCAAAAAAGTTGTTTATTTGAAAATCGTAAAATAAAGACAAATGGATCAAGATTGCATACTACTAATGTTTCAAAGTGAAAATTATTAATAATTATATTTTATTCAAACATACACTAGTGTTTAAAAGTTTGAGGTCAGTAAGATTTTTGTATTTTTTTAAAGAAATGATTATCCAGATGATTGAGGATGCATTAAATTGATAAGTGACAGTAAAGACATTAATAATGTTACAAACATTTCTATTTCAAATAAAAGCTGTTCTTTAGACCTTTCAATTCATCAAAGAATCCTGAAAAAAAAAATTTCAATGTATCCGATATTCCCTAAAGTTAAATTCGCAACTTTCATACTTCAATGAAACATTAATGAGATCTCAGGAGTTATGAAAGAGCGACTCTGAGGAGTAATATTTTCTTCTGGGATATGTTCACACATTCAGAAATAAACCTCAGCATCTGCACATTTTCACAGCTACAGAACTACTTTTACAGTTTTTCCAATTGCTAACACACAGTTTTGCAAACTAGGCTGGATTTATCAAAATACTTCACACAATTCACAAAACTACACACCCAATCTGCAAAACACCTCATATATCCTTGCAGCACTGCAACCAAAACTACATATAGCATTATCAAAATCAAACTTTTGCACGAGATGGCGCACACTTCATTCATATTAGCAGATTTCTGTCTAACCAACTACACACTGTTGGTCATAATGAAGAGCACTCTCATCTTTAGGATGCTTTGCCATAATACTAAAATAGTTAGTAAATTCTAATAGAATAGAAAATTCTTCAGATTGTTCACATGCACAGAAATATTTGCAAACACACACACACACACGCTGTTGAAACATTATTTTTATATTTTTCACAGTGCAACATATGCACAGCAGAAATATTTACACGGGACTGAACACAAATATGCTCACAAAAAACAATAAACTGAAAAAGATTGAAGTGTTAACATTAAGCATTGAGGTCAGGTCAGGTTTGGTCAGGTGACACATGTATCGGCCAATCAGATCATGTCATTTTGAATGGCAGTGTTTTGAAATGGCAATCATGTGACTTTATGTCAGATTGTTGTGTGTTATGCAGAACCGTGTTCAGTGTGTTTAAAAAGTGCCATTTATAATTGCAAAATGTGTGTAAAGCAGAAAATGTGTTTAGACTTATGGAGACTTGAGAAGAGGTTTCAGTTTAAATAATTGTGCTGTACGTGTCATTTTAGTGTGTTAGCAATTGGAAAAAACTGTTAACACTTCAATCTTTTTCAGTTTACTGTTTTTTGTGAGCATATTTGTGTTCAGTCCAGTGTAAATATATCTCCTGTGCATATGTTGCACTGTGAAAAATAAAAACATAAATGTTTCAACAGCGTGTGTGTGTGTGTCTGCAAATATTTCTGTGCATGTGAACAATCTGAAGAATTTTCTACAATTTTAACTATTTTAGTATTATGGCAAAGCATACTAAAGATGAGAGTGCTCTTCATTACGCCCATTACAACAAATCTGCTAATATGAATGAAGTGTGCGCCATCTCGTGCAAAAGTTTGATTTTGATAATGCTATATGTAGTTTTGGTTGCAGTGCTGCAAGGATATATGAGGTATTTTGCAGTTTGGGAGTGTGGTTTTGTGAATTGTGTGAAGTATTTTGATAAAACCAGCCTAGTTTGCAAAATTGTGTGTTAGCAATTGGAAAAAACTGTAAATCTCTTGACAAACTAAAAGACGTAAATGACATTTGTATGTATTCTAAATAAAAGACACAGATTGCACTGAATGTCAGATTGCTTATTTGGCTCAAGATAAGGATTTATTGAGTCCACATGTCATGCAAACTAGAAACTCTGTTTCTAACCACTAGATCTGTCACTCCAAACACACGACTCTGCGATGCTGTGTGTGAATGTTCGTTGGAACGATGGTTTCGGGAAACACACTCGTTGAACTGCTGATAATGACTGCACTTGCGACCACAGTTGGCTAACGATGCGTTCGGGAAACACACCCCTGAATGTGTCGAAGGCAGTGTTTGTGTGGATGTGTGTGTGTGACGCGTCTCACCAGATAGTCGTCGGGTCGGATCCCGAAGAGCTCTCTGAAGTAGCGGAACGCCACAGGAGCGTATGTTTTAAACCTGAAGTCTGGATAGTGATGCGCCGGCGTCAGATTACTGCCTTCACTGGGAGACACAGAGACACGGAGGACATCACATGACATCCGGATCATTTCATTCATGCTCAGTGTGACTGAGGGTCACATGTCACTGTTAGCAAAAGCACTGGTTATACTAGTGAGATATACTATACTTTTTTAGCTTAAAACAAGCAAAATTATCTACTAATGGGGTAAGAAAAATTATATTAATTCAAACAGACACAAGATTATTTTTCTTACCGCACTGGCTGATAATTTTGCTTGTTTTTAGCAAAAACTCACTTAATTTTGATTTATTTCCCCAGAAAATAAGACATAATATCATATGGCATTTTACTCATCTACTAAACGCATCTTAATTTAAGAATTTTTAGATATTTGGAATGGAAACAAGACAACATTTTTTTTTTTTTTTTGCATTGACATTTTCACTGACATTTACATCATTATTCTTATTATACTGCAAAAAAAAAATATTATACCAATGTAAACAAATTTTACATATTGGAGTGTTTGTTTGACAGTCTGTCCTTTATGCTGATTTAAATAAAAATAAAAAAAACATTGTATTACAGTATTTATTTTTACTGTATTACAGTAGAATATGAATTAAGAATCATAATCATTTAAAAAAAACTCAAGTAAAACTTATGGACAAAAATCATAATTATCTTAAATGTAGGTCTTAATTTTATTAATTTATATATATATATGTGTGTGTGTGTGTGTGTGTGTGTGCATTTGTTAATTTTCCTCAGATTAAATATATATAATTTATCTGACAAAAAATATATACATCAACATTTTTTATGTGTATATATACATAAAATATGTTGAATTTATATATGTGTGTATATATGTATATATATATGTGTGTGTATATATATATATACACACACACACACACACACATATACATACACACAAATGTATATATAGCTAAAAAATGTATCAACATTTTTTGTATGTACATGTACATATATATACACACACTATATATATATATATATATATGAATGTCCATGAATGTGTACAGTGTTTACAAAATCGTTTAGACACTAAAAGTGTTACTCAGTGAAATATTCACTCCTGTACCGAATCTGCAAAACTACAAGCACTTTATAATTATGCTTTACATTCAGTTTGCTACTGTAAATTAAACTCTTTGCAAAACTCTAAACACAGTTCTCTACATTAGACACATCACTCAAAACTAACAGCTCTTCGAAAACACTTACACATAAACTGATCACTTAGAAATCAAAACTCAGTGTTTAGAGAAAGAAATAATTTTTACCCCTTTGAATTTCTGTTTATAGTGTAAATATATATGTATTATATTATTTATGTGTATATATATTTACATATATGTATATACAGTATATATGTGTATATATATATATACATATTTCTATGTATCTATTTATGTACATATATACATACACATACATATATACACACAAACACACACACAAACACACACACACACACACACACACGCTTTAGAAATAAATTTGACTTTCTGACTTGGCTTATATGCATATTTAGTGTGTATATATATATATATATATATACTGTATATACGTGTGACAAACTCCTGTACACTCCACTACACACTTGATGTTTGTGTGTAGAGTTACTATACAAAAACACCATTTTTGGTAGAGCTTAAATAGCTTTGAATGAAGTGTTTGCTTTTGCAAGAGTTGTCTGATGTTTTGCATGTTGTGTGTGTGTTTTGTGGTTTTGTGTGTAGAGTTTCAGGAAATGGAGCCATAGTTTCAGAGATTGTGTGTAAGCAATTTGAAAGAAGCGTAAAACCCTGGCCTTGCTCCGACAGACCTGGGGAAGAAGATGCTCTCCACCACGTAGAAGTCTTGCATGAGGACGTCCCGCTCGGGTTTGGAGCTCAGGTTCCCCACGGTGTATCCGATGCCCAGCTGAATGGCTCCTTTCAGGGCAGACGAGGTCGTCTGGAGACACACGACACCAGTTAAACATCACACGAAATCACTGGATGTCAGGAGGAACGATTCAAGAACAAGCTTTCCTGTAACTCAAATGGTAGAGCGCTGGCGCTTGCAACACCAAGGTCATGGGTTCGATTCCCAGGGAAAGCAAGAACTGATAAGAATGTAAATGTGAACCTTGAAATGCAATGTAAGTCGCTTTGGATAAAAGCGTCTGTCAAATGCATAAATGTAAATGTAAGAACGATACAAATGATCAAATAGTAAACTACAAATATAAATACAGAATGTTTATTATATATTTTTTTTTAATATATAATAAATATTTCTGTCAAATCCATTAATCGCAACATTACATTTTGTGTTTATAAAATATATTTGTGTGTATATATATGTGTGTGTGTGTGTGTGTGTATGTGTATATGTATATGTATACACACACACACATATATGTATATATGCATACATATATGTAAGTATACACACACATCATTCTATATTTAGGGGTACATTTCAGGTCAGCCAAAAAGTCAGGAAATCAGTATTCTTTTTTGATCAATAAACTAGTTGGTTAAATAATATATGCCCTTAATGTGCTAAATAATTTATTTGGCAAGCTTAAGCTCTAATGATTTTTTAAATATGTTAATTAAAATGTACATTTGATTCATTATTTTGTCAACTGTGTTACGGACAAATGCTGTGTCAAATGAAACATGAATGAAGTACCACATGCTTGATAACACATTTGTTTGAAGGTTTTTGAGTCTATTAACTAGAGTTTTTGAGGTTATCTGTCTTAACTTATTTGTAAATATGAATTTGGGGCTTCATAATGGCCGTTGTGGGATGATGTCATAAAGGATGAAAACTTTCTTCAACATAAATTCACAGTATGCTGAATTTAGTATTATTCATCATCATCCTTACCCAAGATTTCCATCTGCAGAGATATCCCAATCTATTTTTCTGACGGTTTAGTTCACATTTAAAAGATTTATGACATAAAAACCACACATAACACAGTTGACAGAGAAAGTAACACAGTTGACAGGAGTAACACCATTGACAGGACACATTAGAAGGAAAAGAGAAAACTTTCTTTAAGATGATAACTTTCTTTTTATTCAACAAATGTAAGTAACAAGCAATTAAGCAAAGAGTTCACTTAAAAAAAATATTAATTAATATTTGATATTATTATCAAGGTAAATTAAAGGTATAGCGGAGGATTTTTTACTTCCGTGTGGATCACCTATACTATTGGTCCTCCTAATTGTCAATCATTCCGGTGAATCAATCAAACTTATTCAAAAAGTGGAGAGGGCGGGTCTTATCTAAAATTCGGAAAGATCCTCCACTATACCTTTAAGTTTTATAATGCATTATGACACTTTGGGTTGTAAGGACTGATCAGTCATGACTAAGCAGAAATAGACATATGTCAAATCTATAATAATATATAGGTTTAAGTCAATCATGAGGAATTCTGAATGCTTTATCCTAGGTCATATATATATAAAATATCAGAGTTCAGATTAATTTAATAAATAAATAATAAAATATAAAATAAATATAATTATATATTTATTAAAATAAAAAAATATATAAATATATAAAATAAGAATTTTTTATTTTAAATATAGATATTTGTATATAAAATATATAATTATATATTTGGTAACAATTCACAATAAGGTAGCAATGAGTATTACATTTGTTAATAAATTAATACAATTAATTATTTAAAATACAACAATATTTATTGTTAATTCATGTTAACTCCATTAAATAATATTAACAGATACTTTATCTATTGATCTTAATAATGTATTAGTAAATGCATTACTGAAGTTAATGTACCGAAAACTGAGGCGCTAAAAGGTTTAAAGCACAATTTCCATATATAACGCTAAGTCCAATTTCATAACAGTTTCACAGGATGAATTCTGAGAGCTTACGCTTTCATTAATGATGATTACTAAAATATATGTGACCCTGGACCACAAAACTGAATTGAAATTGAGATTTATATATAACCTGAAAGCTGAATAAATAAGCTTTCCATTGATGTATGATTTGTTATGATAGGACAATATTTGGCCGAGATACAACTATTGAACATCTGGAATCTGAGGGTGCAAAAAAATCGAAACTGAGAAAATCTCCTTTAAAGTTGTTAATTTATGTTGGCGATTGTGCAGCATTCACTCACAAAAATACATGTTTTATATATTTACGGTAGGAAATGTACAAAATATCTTCATGGAACATGATCTTTACTTAATATCCAAATGATTTTTGGCATAAAAGAAAAATCGATAATTTTGACCCATACAATGTATTGTTGGCTATTGCCACAAATATACCCGTAGACTGAGACTGAGACTGAGACTGAGACGCACCTTCTTGTACGTGGTCTCGCCGGACGCATCGACTCGCCGGTGGCCGATCTTCTTCTCGAGGCCAGAGACGGGCTGACACGAGGAAGACGGCATCTGAGGAGACACACACTAATGAGCCCCTGTGGGACCACTACTGACTCATCTGCATTTTCATTTTAACATTATATCTCATTCATTTCTGAAAGCTCAGATCAATAACATATTCCTCTAAAATGAAACACTTAAGCATTCAAAGGAGGAGTTCACTTTCAAATAAAAATGTCCTGATGATTTACTCTCCCCGACGTCATCCAAGATGTTCATGTCTTTCTTTCTTCAGTCGAAAAGAAATTAAGTTTTTGAGGAAAACATTCCAGGATTTTTCTCCATATAGTGTCTTCAATGGGGTCCAAACGGGTTGAAGGTCCAAATGTGAGTTTCAGTGCAGCTTTAAAGTCTCGACACGATCCCAGTCGAGAAATAAGAGTCTTATCTAGACAAACATCACTCATTTTATAAAAAATAAATAAAAAATTATATACTTTTAACCACAAATGCTGGTCTTGTACCATCTCTGAGATGCGCCACGCATTACGTCATCACGTAAGAAAAATCCTGGAATGTTTTCCTCAAAAACCTTCATTTCTTTTCGACTGAAGAAAGAAAGACGTGGACATCTTGGATGACGGGGGAGAGTAAATCCTCAGGACATTTTTATTTGAAAGTGAACTCCTCCTTTAACTCTTCTCAAGATTGCATGCAGTAAAATTGTAGTTTTATGATGATATATGGATGATGAACGATGCTTCACCTCGGTTAAGTGGGTCTTCTTAAGAGCAGCGTCTGAAACGACACACGGCAAGAGAAAGATATTAATCCCATTAATGTAATTAAATGCAGGTAAAAGTCTTTGCTAATAAAACAATAAAAGATTCATTTAAACCACATAAAAGTCTGAGAAAATGTTCAGAACGCTTTGTTTTAAACACAACCTCATTAACCCAGCGAACAAAAATATATCCTTAGAACATTTTAAGTTAATTAAAATGAACAAAATTAAAACATTTAATTTAAATTGAATTAAATTTTAATAAGTTAAATAAAAGAGCCATTAAGCTATGAAAATGTTTTTACGAATGTTCATTGAACATTCAAAAAATCCAGTATTCTAAACGTTGAAAATAAAAAATAAAAATTATTGGTTATGCAAACATTACAGAAACATTCCATTTTAACGTTCAAATATTATTGGAATGCTACTTTTGAATGTTCTCTGAGCGTTCAGTTTTTAAACGTTTCAAAAATGTTTTTTCTTGGTTATACGAACATTCCATTTGATCATTCTTCAAACAGCATTATGGGAATGTTACTTTTGAATCTGAACATTCTAAAACCAGTAACATTTAAAAAAAAAAGGTTCCATTAATGATGTATAAGTGTTTTGTGCTAACGATCATGCCTGGTGACATCACTGATGATGCGTCTAGGGTTGTGCCTGTGTAAGGTGTGTGTTAAAATCAGAAAACGTTAATGTCTGATTCACTGAATGGCATCCAGTTATGATCTGAGAAATAAATATGGTAATTTCACATTTCATATGCAATTTTCTAATTAAATAATGTTTCAAATCCTGCAGTCGTCTCACTAGAAGCAGAAGGTCAAGTCAAGTGCATTGCATTGTGGGATACATTATCCACTCACATTTCGGGAAATATAATAGGTCACAGAAAATATGCATCCTAACTGCAACAAACACACTGCAAAAATAGTCTTCCGAACACACACACACTGGTTAATGTGTGAATAACAGTCCAAGGACAAGCGGCGTGAGTCTGCAGCTCTCGGATGCCTAGCGGTTATTTCACACTGCGCTTTCCTCACACATGTTTCTGTGTCACTGCATTCAAGGGGAGGGGGCGGAGCTACTGACAAGCCAACCTGTCAATCACTCCTCCGCACGTGCCGGCGCCGAATCAAAGCAAGATAACAGAACCTGACCTGCTTTACACCCGACACCAGCGGGATATCTCAGAGCTGGGAATTAGAGCAGCAATGCAGCACCGACAACAAACAACAGTGGGTTTAATCTTCATTTCATTCTGGAGCACGAATGAATCTCCTCAACACGTGTCCAGGGCATATTTTTTAGTGCAAAATATAAAGAAAATGATATTTTTCATAATGAAAATCAAGCTTATTTTAGGACCATTAGCACTTCATTTAAAGCCTTTATGTATAATGCATTATAAAGGTATTCACAATGTACATTATAATGCATTATATCTTTTAATTAAAATTAGGGCTGTGAAAAGATTAATCGCGATTAATCGCATCCAAAATAAAAGTTTGTGTCTAGATGATATATGTGTGTGTGCTGTGTATAATTATTTTGTATATATAAATACACACACATATGCATGTATATATTTAAGAAATATTTGCATTTATATACTGTATATATTTATATATAATTTATATTATATATAAATTTAAATATTTTATATATAAATAACAAATATTTCTTAAATAAATACATGCAAGTGTGTACAAAATAATTATACACAGTACACACACACATATCATGTAGATACAAACTTTTATTTTGGATGCGATTAATCTTTTCACAGCCCTAATTTTAAATTAAAAGATATAATGCATTATAATGTACATTGTGAATACCTTTATGCATTATATCTTTTAAGTTAAAATGCATTATAGTCTTGTTGCATCTGAAATTGGTTGTTTGTCGTGTGTTTTAATGCATTCTACTTTCTGAAGGTGTAACAATGTCTAAGCATTATAACTGTGGTAACAGTTATTCATGAGATCATAATAAGGTGCATTATAAGGCATAATTAATGCATTTTAAAATACTTTTATAATGCATCACACATAAAGGCTTCAAGTGAAGTGCTACTATATGTTTTTTACACTGTGACATTATTTTAATGACGTTTAAACACAATTTTCCCTCCGGTGTTGATTCTCTCCACTAATGCAATTATTATTACAGTACAAAATATAACTCATATGATGCACAAATACTCACTATTTAAATAGTAAATCATTTTTGTTTCCAGGGAAAATGTATTTAATTTGTTAGAAAATAATGTCAAAATGCAAATTATAAAAAAAAAAAAGAAGAAAAAAAAAAAGCTTTATATATTATCTATTTTGTTTATTTTGATGTTGGGGTTTAATGTGATCTGGACAGATTTTGTGAGATCAAGAATATCCTCTGTAAAGCTTTAAGTGTGTGTGTGTGTGTGTTGATAGCAGATGCAGTATTGTTGACGGTCTCTCGTGGAGCTTTTAAGTGTGTGTGTGTGTGTGTGTGTGTGTGTATTGTTGATGGTCGCTCGTGGAGGTTTTAAGTGTGTGTGTGTGTGTGTATTGTTGATGGTCGCTCGTGGAGGTTTTAAGTGTGTGTGTGTGTGTGTGTATTGTTGACGGTCGCTCGTGGAGGTTTTAAGTGTGTGTGTGTGTGTACTGTTGATGGTCGCTCGTGGAGGTTTTAAGTGTGTGTGTGTGTGTATTGTTGATGGTCGCTCCTGGAGGTTTTAAGTGTGTGTGTGTGTGTGTACTGTTGATGGTCGCTCGTGGAGGTTTTAAGTGTGTGTGTGTGTGTACTGTTGATGGTCGCTTGTGGAGGTTTTAAGTGTGTGTGTGTGTGTACTGTTGATGGTCGCTCGTGGAGGTTTTAAGTGTGTGTGTTTGTGTTGACGGTCTCTCGTGGAGGTTTTAAGTGTGTGTGTGTGTGTGTGTATTGTTGATGGTCTCGTGGAGGTTTTAAGTGTGTGTGTGTGTGTGTGTATTGTTGACGGTCGCTCGTGGAGGTTTTAAGTGTGTGTGTGTGTGTATTGTTGATGGTCGCTCGTGGAGGTTTTAAGTGTGTGTGTGTGTGTACTGTTGATGGTCGCTCGTGGAGGTTTTAAGTGTGTGTGTTTGTGTTGACGGTCTCTCGTGGAGGTTTTAAGTGTGTGTGTGTGTGTGTGTATTGTTGATGGTCTCGTGGAGGTTTTAAGTGTGTGTGTGTGTGTGTGTATTGTTGACGGTCGCTCGTGGAGGTTTTAAGTGTGTGTGTGTATTGTTGATGGTCTCGTGGAGGTTTTAAGTGTGTGTGTGTGTTGTTGACGGTCTCGTGGAGGTTTTAAGTGTGTGTGTGTGTGTGTGTGTGTATTGTTGACGGTCGCTCGTGGAGGTTTTAAGTGTGTGTGTGTGTGTGTGTGTACTGTTGATGGTCGCTTGTGGAGGTTTTAAGTGTGTGTGTGTATTGTTGATGGTCACTCGTGGAGGTTTTAAGTGTGTGTGTTTGTGTGTTGACGGTCTCTTGTGGAGGTTTTAAGTGTGTGTGTGTGTGTTGTTGACGGTCTCGTGGAGGTTTTAAGTGTGTGTGTTTGTGTGTTGACGGTCTCTTGTGGAGGTTTTAAGTGTGTGTGTGTGTGTGTGTATTGTTGATGGTCTCGTGGAGGTTTTAAGTGTGTGTGTGTGTGTGTTGTTGCCGGTCTCGTGGATGCGCATGTGCTTGAGAAGCAGATAATGTGAGCCGAGGAAACGCATGTGTCGTCAGACATAAATACACAGAAACATGCTGAGAAAATCACTTCTGCCTCTCACACACACTGCAGAACGAAGACCAAACGCTCCTCTTCTGCTACAAAACATCGTTTGTAAGAAATTTAGCATGGAGGAAACCATATTTACTACAGAGGATATTAACATTTTTGACACTTTACAAGAAAACGTGGAGGCGTTTGCCTGTGCAAAACTAATTACAGACTTCTGTTAAAATGCAGGGTCTGATTTTCTGGAAAATCACACAAGGCTCATTTTCTATCGCTTTACAAATCTAGATCTCAGAGTCCAGTGCGGACGGCTCTGCGGACAGAAACAGCGGCTTTACAAAAAAGCCCAAATCAATTGTAATCATATTTGAGCCGCTGAGATTTATGGAGAGAGACGAGGATGAGACATGAAGCCGTCTTTACGGACAAACATCATAGGAAACACCCACAGGGAAAATAAGTCATATATTATGGATTAAGATAAACAACATCTGCAAAGTTACAATGCTCAAAGTTCGAAGCAAAGGGAGATTTTTGCTTTTAAAGAACAAACAAACGGCTGGTAGAGACTACACCACATTCCTCCCGGGTTAGTGACATCACCAACCCTAGAATTTACATAAACCCCGCCCCCGGAACACGATTTATAGATTATCAAAACAGAATATGCTAATCAAAGACTAGAAGATAACTACACATCAGCTTCATAAATTCATCAACTAACCATTCAGAAATGTTGTCTACATGTTGTCTCTTCTTCTCGAGTCTCTCCATCTTTCTGACTCCGGTTTGAACATAAAAGGCTAAAAGTTTTTGAAATTTTCAGTGCATGTGTGTGTGAGGTAAAAGGACACGAGCTCTTGAAGCTCCGCCCCCCTGTGCCGGGAGCAGCAGCTCATTTGCATTTAAAGGGACAGACACAAAACGGTGCGTTTTTGCTCACCCTCAAAAAGTGACGACTTTAACATGCTATATAAAAATATCTGTGGGGTATTTTGAGCTAAAGCTTCACACACACACTCTGGGGACATCAGAGACTTATTTTACATCTTGTGAAAGGCGGATTATACCACCCCTTTAAATTTTGGGAACAGCAGTTAAACTCCTGCAGGAGGAAAAACATTACAATTTCCATTTGTGGCTGAATTAATTCTACAATTGCTAGATGATGACAATAACTGTGTTTCCATGCAAAGTTATGAATTTAACTTATATACAGAATTGGAATATGGCATAAAACATTTGCGAATAAAGCAACTTTTCCATTCCATGTGTTCAAGAGAACAAAATCATCACTTCCTGCTGCAATCGAGGAAAAAACTGTGTCTCTTTATTACCATAATGTTCTCTTGCGTTCGGATGCTGGTGTTTGGGAACATTTACACGACAAATATGCACTAAAAATGGAAACGTTTTTCCTTTGCGTTTTTCACGTACAGACGTCAACGTTCTCAAAACATTCACACGGATCCACGAAAGCGACTGAAAACGCTGTATTCCGCTGTCAGGCCAGTAGATGGCGATCTCACTGTGTAAAGAAACACTCCGCTCTCATAGACTGAACGTGTAATACGCATGACGACACTGTTTACACAAGTTCACGTTTTTGTAGTTTACAACAAGACGCTAACGGTAATGTTTTCAAAAGTTTGCGTTTTCAGGCCCTGAAACGCTGTTGTCGTGTGTAGCTAACGATAATCATCACTACTAGATAATGTCAAGAGGACAATCTTAACAAAGTAGATCCAACTGCAATCGGGAACAAAGAACTGACACTGTCCTTGAATACTGCATCACACACACACACACCAGGGTTGCCAACTTTTCAGTTTAGCTCGGAGTGAGACTTCTCCGACGGGGGGGGGGGGGGGGGGGGGTTAACTGGGGGGGGCCAGGCAGGGGCCACTTGTGCTTTTAGGGGGCACACCTTTAACATTCATCTTAACCTATTTTCAGTATTATTTCAAGTCATTTTTCACCATGTCATGCATGACTACAATCTCTAGAAAAAGGTAATAAATAATATTAGCTAAGCTAATAAAACAATTTCAATTCAAATGAATGTTTCATTATGTTTAATTGTAGTGTGATATAATGATCAATAATAACACATTTTTAGCATCTAAGCACATCTAGGCACTTTTTTACACCTGGGGTGGGCGATATGGCAATAATATCACAATTTTTGTTTGTTTTTTTCAGAAAAAAATCACGATTTTATCATGATTCTTTTTCATGTTGGTTTTACTATTTTGCATGTGACTGAGCATTACAGCCAAACTAATGTCCCTATTTTAAAAACAAAGCCTTATAACAAAATATAGGTAACAAAATATAAAATAAAAAAGAATGGCAGACATTTAGGTCAAAGTGGCGAAGATGAAATCTTTGTCACTATTTTCTTTGTTATTAAAAATTAAGAACAGAGATACATATTACACATACACAACTTAATATACAAATGAAATAAACAGTGCTTTATTTTTTCAGCTATAGGTGTATTTAACAGTAGAATTGAAGAAAGTAATTAAATGGACAAATATGAAAATCACAACAGACTTAAAGTTCTCAGTCAAGAGCAGTGAATGATTTCCTCTGTGTGTTTTGTTGTTTTATTAACATTAACGGCATAGTTCTCCCCCCAAAAAGTCATAATTTACTCTCTTAAGTTGTTTTAAACCTGAATAAGTTTCTTTCTTCTGTTGAAAATAAACGTTATTTGAAAGAATGTCAGTAACCAAACAGTTGATGTACCCCTGTGACTTCCATAGTATATTTTTTTCCTACTATGTATGTCAATGGGGACCAGCAACTGTTTGGTTTTGGGTGAACTATCTCTTTAAGAACAAGCGGCAGCATGTTTATTATTAGGGCTACTGTCTCTTTAAGAACTGCACGCGACGCGTCTAATATACACGCATATATGACAAGCAGATTTTAATTAATTTTCTCTGTTTGCTTTCACTTTAGACATAACCAACTTGTTTATGTAAACATTGTCTGTATTTGACAGTATTAGCGCAATATAAGACTCAAAAGATAACTTTTAGTCCAGTAACAGGCTTTTAGTGCATATGCGCGTCGAGTGTACGCGCTCAGTAAAGCGCATGTTTGAACAGCGCATCAGCAGCGAATGACATGTTTAACCGGCAAGGCTTTAAAGCACATGCAAATAATGAACTTTTGTGAACTGCAGTGTCCCGTTCCTCTGCGTTAACATTTGATGTGAATATACGTCGTGCTGCAGTGTAGCCTATAGATGAAGGCGCCGCAACTGATAAAATGCGCAGTTGTAAGAGTTTCCCTCTCTGCCGTGCGTGCGCGCGCTATCGGTTGGACGACAGTCTCTGTCTCGCATGCGTGCTCGCTCTAGGTTCTGGGAGATTTTTAACTAATTTGCGCCATAACTAGTTGTCCATCCAGTAGTTAAGAGCCTGAATTGTTTATAGTAATTCTAAAATTTAGTGCACATGAGTGAAAAAAAAATACAGCACAGAAGAATGTCTATTTTTGCGTGAGATTTCTTTGTTGAGCGTGAGAGCGTGAGATTGAGGCTGAATGCGTGACTGTCACGCGAGATGCGTGAGAGTTGGCAACCCTGACACACACACGCACACATGCACACAAATACACTCCCACACACAGAGTCACACACTCACTCTCTCTCTCACACACACACACGCACACACACGCACACAAATACACTCCCACACACACACTCACTCTCTCTCTCACACACACACATGCACACACATGCACACACACACACACACACACACACGCACACAAATACACTCCCACACACACAGTCACACACTCACTCTCTCTCTCACACACACACGCACACAAATACACTCCCACACACACACTCACTCTCTCTCTCACACACACACATGAACACACACACACACACACGCACACAAATACACTCCCACACACACAGTCACACACTCACTCTCTCTCTCACACACACACGCACACACACGCACACAAATACACTCCCACACACACACTCACTCTCTCTCTCACACACACACACGCACACAAATACACTCCCACACACACAGTCACACACTCACTCTCTCTCTCACACATGCACACAAACACACTCCCACACACACACTCACTCTCTCTCTCTCACACACACACACACACACACACGCACACACACACACACACACACACACACACACAAACACACTCCCACACACACAAATACACTCCCACACACACACACACACACACAGTCACACACTCACTCTCTCACACATACACACAAACACACACACACACATTAAAGAAGAAAAGCAAAACAATAAATTTAGTTTTTTTACAAACAACAGCATGAAACAATGAATCATGTTTTGGTTCCAAGGGTCTTCAAAGCAGCAGAATCACATTCACACTGTCAGTGGCAATAACATCACACACACACACACACACACACACACAATAAACGCGGCCTCACAGATGCAGATTTACACATGAGAAAAATATGTGGTCATTTAACAAAAGCCATATACTTCTCATCCACTGCATGATGATTTCCAAATCTTCCCTCAAAACAACGGCAACAACATCTAAACACTGGATGTTAAAAAAAGTCACATTAATGCTGTGATTAAATCGACGATGTGAAGAGTAAAGCAGGAATATATGGTGTAATTCGGGCCAGTGACAGACTGGATCTCACCATGATCTGTGTGTGTGTGTGTGTGTGTGAGAAAGCCAACAGACTGTCAGAGATTCACACACAACTGCTCACGATCCTTCTGTTGAAACACAGCCATGATTCTCAGCGCTTCATAATGTTGTAAACCAAAGACTTCAGAGATGATGGTAACACTTGAAGAGCGACTGAATGATCACCATATTTCATATTTCATGACAGCATTGCGCATGAAGAATAAAAGCATAAAGAAAGCATGAAATACTGTACAGATCTATCTCTGTGTGTCATTCACCAAAACTAACATAAGATTCAAACACTAAATCTTTATCAATCAACTGATATTCTGAACAGCATATTGTGCACGTATAATAAAGCCAAAACAATTATAGTAACTTATGAATATACTGTATGATATTGTGCATCATCATTACAGTTTTTGGGTAAATCTCACATATTTCTTATTCTGATCATTTGAAATTAAATGTGATCTTGTTTTCATGACAATTTCTTTTACTGCAAAAAAAAAAGCTGCTAGAATAGGAAATAAAATAATAATTATGTATAATAATAATATATTATTATTATTATTAATGATAATAATACAAATAATAATAATAACAACATAATAAATAAATAAATAATACAAAAATATAATAATTATATAATTATATAATTATAATATTATAATAATAATTAATAAATAATTTTGTGCTGAAGTCAAGAAAAAAATTCTAACAATTTTGAAAATTAAAGTTTAAATTAAAGTTTACTTAAAATATAATATATATTATCCTTTTTGTCAGGAAAAAAAACAAGAATACTTAATAAAATGATTGTTTGCAGTTTATTGCGACTGTTTCCTTACGATAAATTGATTTGGATAAAAACATCCACATTATTTTATGATGAATATCTAAACAACAAAAGCAGATGCAGCTTCTGCAAATCATTAAAGATGAGGAATGTACATTTAATATGGCAAAAAACTGCTAGAAAATATTATATTATTATATATATATTATATTATATGTGTGTATATAATAAAATATATGCAATATATACAATATATAATATATATATATATTTTTAGTGTGTGTATATAATACAATATATAGAATATATATACATATATAATATATGTATTATATTATATGTGTGTATATAATATATACATATACAGGTATATTAAATATACAAAAATACTGATCAAGTAGAGAAAGAGTATTGTAGCTCAGAGCTGCTGTTTCTTTACAATTAATTGATTTTGATAAAAAAAACATTTGCTAGATGAATGTAAATCCGACATAAAAGGAGGTTTTTAACCCTATAGATGCAGCCAGCTTCTGGAAATCACTAAAGACGAGTGATTTCTGCGCTAGAATCAGTTCAACCCTGAAACATCAGCAGAACCGGCGGCAGGTCAGGACACAAACTGTCCGAACACGTTACAGTCAGTCCATTATGAGAGCCTGAGGGAACCAGCCTTCGTATTAATGCAAAAGCGCCTGAAAACCAAAGGACATTACAGTTCGTCTACATCAATGCGGTTCTGTTTTTCATTTCCTTCTCTCTGGGCCTCGAGTTTTTTCACGTAGTGTTTTAGCGCAGCGCGTCTGTGTTGCACGTCACCACGTAGGCTCACTATTGGCCGACGCTGGTCATGTGTGTGATGTGTGTGACATGCAACACAGACGCGCTGCGCTAAAACACTACGTGAAAAAACTCGAGGCCCAGAGAGAAGGATATGAATAGTGGAATAAAGTCGTTATTTTTGTTTTGTTTTTTGCGCACAGAAAGTATTCTCGTCGCTTCATAAACTTAAAGGAGAACTCCGGTCAATTTTAACATTGAGCTCATTTTTTTTTAAATTTGGAGTGCTGTCAGTACAGAGAACAACGACAAAAATCGGTGTTGCCTACACTGTGTTATCCTCTTTTTAAAATTTGCACCCTGTTGACTTCAATGGGGCAAGTTTTAAACCTGCTTTTAGCCTCTTAACATCCTTGATGTGTCATTACAAGTGCCCAGCCAATGTGAGTGATTCCTTCAGAGTGAACACGGTGAATCTGACTGCAGTAGATGTGAAAGATATGAATAAAAATGAAGTTAATTCGGCCAGCGCTCATACCTGTATTTACATCCTGTTTTCGGTCGAAGTCCATAGTAATCGATTGTCGAGTTCACGCGCATATGTTTAGTTACCTATGATCACGCGCGTGAACTCGACAATCAAAATTGACCGGAGTTCTCCTTTAAGATTGAGCCACTGTAGTCATTTGGACTACTTTGATGATGTCTGTATTACCTTTCTGGACATGGACAGTATACCGTACATACATTTTCAATGGAGGGACACAAAGCTCTCGGACTAAATCTAAAATATCTTAAACTGTGTTCCGAAGATGAATGAAGGTCTTACGGGCTTGGAACGACATGAGGGAGAGTCATTAATGACATAATTTTCATTTTTGGGTGAATTAATCCTTTAACAACACAAACTCAATAATCAAATGTAAAAGCTTAGTCATACTAGTTCATTTACATAAAACACTGCCGTCTTGATCAATTATATTCGCGAAGCTTTTGGTGACAAATGTCATCCCGGCGCTGGAGGCGATCAATTAAAAAGATGCTTTATGAACATATAATAACTGATGAGAGGCTCGAGGCTAAACAGACGAGATAATGAACCGAGCAAATGTCAGTCAGTGCATTAATCTCCGAAACGTTAGTACAAAAACATCCTCAAACTGGAAAAAAAAGAAAAAATAATATTTATTAATAATATGATTGTTGGCAGTGTCACCGGCCCACAGCCATTACATATTTAAAACAGTAATATCCTATGCGAAACCTAAACTAATCTTGACAAACTATATATCATTTCAAAGCTTACAATCTCTAGTTTTCATATTTGGTGACTGATCTTCAAAATAAATTACAGAGGAGTTGTAATTTATCAATTTGCAACGAGAATATTTTCACACTCCTAAGGCGTGTTCAGACCTTTATTTTGAAATAGCGACGAACGTGAAAAATCATGAAAGAATGGTAGAAACCTCAGTTTGTTTTCATGCCAAGAGTTTAAAAGATAACATCCATTCAATTTTTTTTTTGTTGAAAAAAAGGTCTGAAAATGTTTTAAATATAAAGAAAAAAATAACAGATTCACCATTTGTGATGTGGCAGCGAGCTATAACGCACATACATGTTCTTTTATGTGTTTATTAGAGGTTGAAAATCTGCCAAACTTCCCATACTACTTCTGAATAGGATGTCTATTTTATAAATTGTATGAAAATTGTATGAAATAATGGTTCAGATCACTCAAGCCACATATGGAAATGGAGGCGCCCTTATAAGGGCAGTAATGGAGTCTGGTTGTCTCCTAGTGAAAACGTTTGGTACTGCACCCAAACAAAATCTCACTGAAAGCTCATTTTTTGAGATATCAACCTAAAATTTGAAACACAACTAGTTCAGATTTTTGGCTTTCATTTTCTTGCAGTTTTAGAGTCCAACATGTTTTGAAAATATATATATTTTATATAAAATATGAATAATTAAATTTTTACATTTTACAATTTAATAAACTCAAACTTCTATAACTTTTTTCTTTTTCACTTTCTTAATTTATTTCACTTCTACCAATCTGCCAAGTGTCTTCTTTAAAACAAGACCAATCTTACGTCTATATTCCAAAGCATTCTTGAATTACAACCAACCAGGGGTGCGTTTCCCGAAAGCATCGTTAGCCAACTATGGTCGCAAGTTCCGTCGTTACCAATAGAGTTCAATGGACATTGTGATGAACTTGCGACCATAGTTGGCCAACGATGCTTTCGGGAAACGCACCCCAGATGGAAGAGAATGTGCAACCAGAATGTGCATTTTCATGTCTATTCAAAAACACTTAAGGGGTTAATGCTACTGTTTCCTTGCGATAAATTTGCATTTAATTTGCCAAAAAATAACTGCTAGAAAATTGCATGTGTTTGTATAATATATACATATATATTTTATTTTCTTCAGGAAAACAAAAATACTGATCAAGTAGAGAAAGAGTATTGTAGTTCAGTGCTGCTGTTTCTTTACGATGAATAGATTTTGATAAAAAAAAGTTCCTCAAACTGCCTTAAAATGTTTGAAAGCTCATATCAATGCAACACACATCATAACTGCACTTGAGGAACAGCCTCGCAAGACCCAAAACCCCAAACTGAAGCTCAAAAACAGTTACTGACAGACTTTAAGCACTGAAATCTCCCGTATGAAAGAATAAAAGTCAGAAACACACACCTCAGATGTCGTAGGAATCCCTACGGCTGTGGTTTGCGTGGCTGGTTTCTATTTGGAGTGGGATCAGTCCTGAGAGGAGAACGCTCAATTGGATTGACAGGAGGAATAATCTGATGCCCTGATAGACTCTGGTCACCTGGGCCGACCGACGGCCAATGGGAGAGCAGAGATTACGCCCACCGGAGGATCACACCGGGAATAAACCGTGCCAAGGACGAGCACACAAGCAGCGGACAGAGGGAAAACACGACCGGGAACGACTCGCAACACTCACAATCTCTGACTTTACACACACAAGGACATTTAATGAATCATGTGCAGGACATTTGTGATAGATAGATAGATAGATAGATAGATAGATAGATAGATAGATAGATAGATAGATAGATAGATAGATACTATGGATGGATGGATGGATGGATGGATGGATGGATGGATGGATGGATGGATGGATGGATGGATGGATGGATGGATGGATGGATGGATGGATGGATGGATGGATGGATGGATGGATAGATAGATAGATAGATAGATAGATAGATAGATAGATAGATAGATAGATAGATACTATGGATGGATGGATGGATGGATGGATGGATGGATGGATGGATGGATGGATAGATAGATAGATAGATAGATAGATACTATGGATGGATGGATGGATGGATGGATGATAGATAGATAGATAGATAGATAGATAGATAGATAGATAGATAGATAGATAGATAGATAGATAGATAGATACTATGGATGGATGGATGGATGGATAGATAGATAGATAGATAGATAGATAGATAGATAGATAGATAGATAGATAGATAGATAGATAGATAGATAGATAGATAGATAGATAGATAGGAAAGTTCTACCGGTGATAATCTCTTGTCACCATCAGACTGTACTGGGCTTTGATGGGATTAGGGTCAGGACAGTAAACACACACACACACACATGCACGCACACACTCACACACACGCACGCAAGCATGCACACACACACACCTTATGAAACCTATGAAAGTTTGATCAAATACGTTCAGGTCCATCATGCGTAATCTAGATTAGGGAAAGGCACTCCTAATATATCAACAGCATTATAATTCAACAGATTTTCAAGAACATACTAATTTCACTTTATGCATTATTTTCAGTATTGCCTTAGAACTGCATCTATAGCAGTGAACGTCCATCAGCACATCCACCAGTTCAGCTTTACCTCAGTCGACAGATTCATCATCATCATCAGCCTCAAAACTAGAGTTTAAAACCGCGTAGAGTTTCACTAACAGCGAGAAATCAGAGGAAAATAAATCAGAGTTTGAGCGGGGAAATATGGCTTTGAGAAACTATATCGGTATTTATCGACGGTACACCATTGTCGGTAACGATATATAAAATGTTCGATATAGCGCATCGCCCGTAGATCTTAAACAGCCTATCAGATGCTTTGATAAATCAGCGTGCAAGCAAACAACCAATAAGATCTGACAGCATTGACAGCCCAATATCTCTTACAGTTCTAGAGGTTTGTATTGTTACAGATGTTGATCCACCTCAAAGTTTGCCTTGATTGCTCTACGTTTACACTTTTACATTGCACACATTTGTAACATTTTAAGTTCAAGAGTTTCTTTAACACTTACTTTTTTATCTTAATATAAGACATAAAGAAGATATTTTTGTTTTTTACGGATATAATTTGTTGTTTGCCTTTAATAATGTGGATAAAAAAATGGTTTAAATTCAAACTTTTCTACTTGTTTAAAAAAAAAAGGTTATAAAAAATGTCACTCATTATCGAAACCGAACGATATGAAACATTCTATACATTTTTTAGCTATATCGCACAGCCCTACTTTGAGATATTAATGTATCCTGAAAATGCAATAAAGCTTTTTTTTATTGCAAATACTACAATAATACTAAAATAACATTGTATGGTATGAATACAGTAATATATATATATATATATATTGTGCACTTTATGGATTTGATGTCATCTGCAGTGAGAAAATATATTGACATCTGTGCTCAGATTTGCTAAGACACCAAAATCTGCAGTCAAAACTCAAACATTTTGCATCTAATTCATCGAAGATCAAATGACCTGCTATTTTGTACTCTTTATGTCTCCAAAGGAAGTTTAGGAGACAAAGTTGATACTTGAAGCTTAACCAAGTCTCTAAAACAATGCCATCTTCCTCTGAGGAAAAGCAGCTAAACCTTCTTCTGTCAGGGTGAGATGAGAACATTATTACTTCATCAAATGTGTCCGTGAAGTGTCCGTATCACTGCTTGTGTTTATGTTCTCATGTCAGAGAGTCGGACTGGATGAGACGCTGATCTGCAGTGAAACTCAACGGATTACGGCTGAGGAAATGCTAAATAAAGCTCCGGCCTTCAGCTCCTGTTCTAGTGTTTACAACCTCAGACACACGCGTCACGCTTCGGCCCTGTGTGTGTGACGAGAAGCTCATCGAACCCAACAAAGAAATCACAGAGATGCGTCATCGGAGGAGAATGTTTGTAACTTAACTTGCAGCATGAACAGTAAATGGAATTTTTTATTTAAGAAACAATAACCCCCTAGTAACCCCCTAATGAAGCACTGGCAACCACCCAAAACACCCTAACAACACCCTGGCAACTGCATAGTGATGCCCTAGCAACCACCTAGAACACCATAGAAACCACCTAGCAATGCCCTAGCAACCAAACAGAAAACCCTAGCCACCCCAATAACAAAGCATTGGCAACCACCCAAAACACCCTAACAACACCCTGGCAACTGCATAGTGATGCCCTAGCAACCACCCAGAACACCATAGAAACCACCTAGCAATGCCCTAGCAACCAAACAGAAAACCCTAGCCACCCCAATAACAAAGCACTGGCAACCACCCAAAACACCCTAACAACACCCTGGCAACTGCATAGTGATGCCCTAGCAACCACCCAGAACACCATAGAAACCCCCTAGCAATGCCCTAGCAACCAAACAGAAAACCCTAGTCACCCCAATAACAAAGCACTGGCAACCACCCAAAACACCATAACAACACCCTGACAACTGCATAGTGATGCCCTAGCAACCACCCAGAACACCATAGAAACCCCCAGCAATGCCCTAGCAACTAAACAGAAAACACTAGCCACCCCAATAACAAAGCACTGGCAACCACCCAAAACACCCTAACAACACCCTGGCAACTGCATAGTGATGCCCTAGCAACCACCCAGAACACCATAGAAACCCCCTAGCAATGCCCTAGCAACCAAACAGAAAACCCTAGCCACCCCAATAACAAAGCACAGGCAACCACCCAAAACACCATAACAACACCCTGGCAACTGCATAGTGATGCCCTGGCAACCACCCAGAACACCCTAACAGCACCCTAGAAACCGGGGTGGCACCCTGAAAGTTGGGCATCACAAAAATGAAAACCTGCCTTGATTATTTTATATTTAACTTCACTTTAAACTGTACTTTTCTTCTTACATTAAACATTCTGACTCCTTGACTACAATGAATGCTTGTGGGAAGATGTAAAAGAAAGAAAAAAATCATATATATTCATATCTAGGCCAAAGAATAGACCTTTTATCTCTAGCGTTTGACACATATCCCCCGTCTGATCCGCGTCCTCACAGGTGCATGCTGTCCTGTCCCATATAATCATCATCATCTCCCGAAAAACCTTTTACTTAGAATGAGCAATCTGAGAAATTATATTTTCACTCGGGTCAGCGTTGCTCTGATTCCTCTGAGCACTTCACGCGTCACTGGACTAATCCACTCGTGTTCAACAGAATCCAGTCCACATAACAGCATCAGCGGCCGTGAAACCACGCTGACGTCTTCATCTATACTCGCCACACGACAACATCAAAGACCTTGAAGAACTCACAACTGTTACAGAGACAAACAGACATGGGCGATTTGATGACATATATCGTTACCACCGTATAAAATGTCTATCATTTGGAGTTTTGCTATATTGTTTATATTGCGGTGTGTAAATATATAACACTACTGATACTTCAGAGTGATGAAATGCATGAATGAGAATACCAATTTGAGACGTGCTTGATGTTATAAACTCAATAAGAAGAAATCAACAAAAAAAAAAAAAACTTTGCTCAGATATGTGCATATTTAAGTATAAGTCCCCCTGTAGTCAATAATTGCATCCCTTAAAACTCATCTTTGATCACCAAAATTACATATTTAAACACTTTTTTCCTTGAAAGAAAATTCTTCATGCCTTAAAATATCTTGAATGTAACTCGACACCCTTGCCTCATTTAGTATACGCGGTTCTATGAATATGCAAATGAGCCCCGCCTCCACTCACTCACTCAGCTCAGAGATCCACTGGTTGACGATCACACGTTGATCTGATTGGTTACAAGGTAGTTTGTGACGTCAGAAACACCAGCGATTTCAAAGCGTGTTTTTGAGACTGTCTTTGGTTCACTGCAGTTTTAAGGAGAAAATACTCAACAATGGAGTCGACTTATGAATTTACACATGGTTTGTCTTAAAGCATATTAAAAACACCACATAGACACATAAACAACATTAAAAGCTGGATTTTCACCTCAGGGGGACTTTAAAATATTGATGAATATTGATTAATTTCTTAGATCAAGCATCTGAGATGACGTTAAATCTCAAAACGAAACATACCTGAGAACTCCATTAAGTCTCATAAGAAATGAATCTCTGGTCCTGAACGACATCTCGTCTCGTGTTGTGTGTGTGTGTGTGTCTGCAGTGAAGATGAAGCTGGAGTTCATAATCACCTTATCTGATCTCAACAGCTGGAAGAGTCTCTTCTTCCCTCAGTTTAGTTACATAAGCCTTATGTAAAGACAGCAGCCCGTGGCGTCGACACACACACACACACACACACACACACACTACATGACAGAACTCAAAGACGACGACTGCGTTCGTTTCATCCCTTCAGTCCCACAGGATCTCGAGCACATGTCAGTCACACTGCATTCATAACATCACTAACTCCTCCTGAGTGAAATATGAGTGATTTATCTGCACTTATCTCATGTTAAAGTCAGAATACATCTGATATCTCAGAGCTACACTGGAAACAAGACGGGGGAAACTCTTCATGATAATTACTGTTTACGTGTTTCATTTGATCAAATATGTAATACTGTACATTAAGGCTCAAAAGTTTAGGGGTCACGGCATGTTATTTTAAAGACACTAATGCTTTTATTCAGCAAGGAAGCATTAAATTGATCAAAAATGACAGTAAAGACATGTATAATGTTGCAAAAGATTTCAGATAAATGCTGTTCTTTAGAACTTTCCATTCATCAAAGGATCCTGATAAAATGTATCATGGTTTCCATGAAAATATGAAGCGGCACAACTGTTTTCATCACTGATAATCATCATAAATGTTTCTTGAGCATCAAATCATCATATCAGAATGATTTGTGAAGGATCACGTGACCCTGAAGACTGGAGTAATGATGCTGTGAATGTTTGCATCACTCACGAGCTGTTATATTTTAAGTGAGCGTGCATTAGATGTTTAGTGTCTGGTCGTGTGTGTTTCTATGAGACTCCACTGACACATGAGCCGCTCGCAACGGCAACACACAGCTCATGTTCAGACCTTACACAATCACAGACGTCTCACATGACCTGAGCGTGACGGAGACTTCATTAATCATCACTTAGGCGCGTTTCCATTACAGATTTGTGCAAAACTTTAGCGATTTTTTCTAAATGTCAACAAAAAACGATTGCGAAATGACGGCGTTTCCATTAACCGATGTTATACGACTGAAACTTCATTTTTTCTCTCGTAAATCATGCCGAAAATGTATATCCCATCCACTGCACTGGCCATTATTATTAATGGAAGGAGACGTATGTGTTTTATCCAATCATTAATGGTAAGGAACGACCCTTATTATACCTGTGAGCGGCACATATGAGGAGTTTCTGGGTGTTTCTCCCTCATTTCTGCTCCGAGGTCTTGATTGTGGCATTTATTTGAGGTTTAGAATCCATTATTCCTGTAATTCTTTTGTCTTTTATGAGTTTAATAAAGAACTCTGTCTCATATTCTGTCCAAACACACCGCGTCATCACGTCAGCTGACCTGTAAATGCGCAAAAACTGATTCCATTGCAGTTTTGTGAAATATTTATTTCTCGAATTGCCTGAAAAAACACCTCATGCGAGCGTAAAAACTGTTTTGCGATAAATGGTTTTAGAAATGGTTGCGAAATTGGCGTGTTTCCATTGGGCGTATATTTTCAATTCGCATTTTCAATTTAAGAAATTTAGTAAACAAATGTAAAATAACACTATACATAGTCTTCACTGTATACATTAAATATAGATTAATCCTTATTAAAGCTACAAAAGTTATTCAGCCAAGATCAGTGAGTGATTTTTCTTTGTCTTTCGTTGTTTAATTATCATTAATGACAGACGTCAGAAGGAATATTAGGCTGCTGTCACTTTAAGAGTGAATGCACAGATCTGATATACTGATAAGGGTTTATGTTCACTTAAGACATAACTGATGTTTATGAGGATATTCAACAATACGGGCATTTTCAAGCACAAAAAGACGTGAAGGAGAGCTCAATTCATTATTTGCAATAAATGTAAACTTTTTTTCAAACTTTTTTCACTTCAGCACTTCAGAGACAGTTTAAGTTGGAAATTTCATTTTCAGGTCTGTGCTCAAAAAGTTAATAAATGGTTGAATAAAATACTGCATAAAAATAATTTTGTCCCCTAAAATACAAAATATGAAATAACAAATATTTTCGATAGCGAACTAAAATATTGTACAATAATTTCATAAAAAATATTATTGACATTTTTTGACAGTACCACGAGAAATTGTACTTATAAAATCCAGTCATAAAAATTTTATTTACCGTTTAATACGGAATGTTACGGAATTCTGCAAGTTCTGGATGAATAAATCAAGAGTAGAGCTGTACACTTAATTAAATCACGATACGGACTAGTGAATACTGAACCACAAAAACAAACCGTGTCGTGCCGTGGCATGTGTGTGTATGCAAATCTATAGTTCAGGTACGAGCACGTCTGTGTGTGAGAGACCGTGACGCTCAGCACTGGGAGAAGAACACAGGTAGATCAGGTTACCTATCGAGTCTCAACAACAGCCTGAGCCTCAACACACTGAACACAACAAGCCATCCGTCTCAGTCCTCGTACTTCAGATCGCTGCGTCACAGGTCTGATCTGAGGGCAAAACCCAGATAATCACTCATTCTTTATTGCCATCTTTGCTTCCAGGAAGAACCTTTAACATTCATGCAATCTTTCCATTCTTTATAGTGGAAGACAGTTCTTTAGATTATAAAACGATGGCATTGCTGAGAAAAACCAAGCTTTATTTTTAAGAGTTTAGAGGAACCATTTTTGGTTCCCCAAAGAACCTTTAAGTGAACCGTTCTTAAAATAGCCTTTTTTTTTCTTAGTGTAAAGAACATTTTTAGAATCTAAAGAACCGTCTTCCACTATAAAGAACCTTTTGTGCAATGGAAAGATTGCATGGATGTTAAAGGTTCCTCATGGAACCAAAGATGCCAATAAAGAGCATTTATTTTAAACCCTCTGGTACTGTTCGCGTATCGGTCCAAAATTACATAAATGTACTATATTTTAGTTTGAGAATGTTTTAATTTCATATTTTGTATTTTAGGGGAGTGCATAGAATTTCCAACTTTCACTGGTAGTTTTTTCTCTTTTTTAAAGACGATACGTGGCAGATTATTGCTGAAGTGAAAAAAAAAAAAAATGTAACTTGAAAAAAGATATTCAATTTTACATTTATTGTTATGAAAAAAAAAATGTATGAAATATATATTTTCCAAAACACATTTTACTCTAAGATGGAAAGAAAATCAAAGCAATAAATCGAAACAAGTTGTGTTCCAAATTTCTCAAAAAATGAGTTTTCAGTAATATTTAGTTTGGCCGCAGTACCACACGCTTCCACTAGAGGAAATTCATCTCCCATTCATTTCCAAAGCGCTCATTTTAGACCACGAACAATACAAGTGTGACTATTTTTCTCATGACCATTGAACCTTTTTGAATCATGTTTGTGTTCACATAGCAAGTGCCAAAACTTTTACCAAGTTTCGTACCATTCTAATGAAGTAAAAAAAAATATTTTATTTTTTTTTACAATTTTTCGGCCAAAAATAACCAAACAACACCAGAGGGATAAGAGTCTATTTATAATAGCGAGAAACTAATAAATAATTTTACATTAACTTACATAAGACCAAGAAAATGTAGTTCATTGCAATATTCAAAAATGCCAAAGTTTGGGACATTTTAATAAACTTTCACATTCACCAGCAAAACTAGTACTAATCTACAATACGACTAACAACATCCAGTGCAACATTTAACCGGGCAACTATCAAGAACAGGAGCAAGAATGGAGACCAGCATGTTTGATGTCCTTCCTCCCATAATGCATCTCTAAACGCCTGTTTCCTTCCTGTGATTCCCTGATGTGGGATTCAATGGTGCATTTATTTGTTCAAACCCGACCGGATTTATTTCTCAAGATAAGCTGGGCTGATCTGAGAGCAGGTTTTACACACAAAACACGTGAAAACATGCGAAAGAGCAGCGTGACACATCAGATCACATATTTCATCTCTCTTTACTGTAAACAAACACTGATCATGGTGGAAAAACTCAGCTCAGTTTGGAGCAATGTCTTCTTAAAGGGACGGTTCACCCAAAAATGAAAAGGTAACACTTTATTTTACAGTGTCCTTGTTACTTACATGTACTTACCGTAGTAATAACAGTAAATTATGCATATTTACATGCAACTAACCCTCAACCAAATCCTAATCCTACTCTAACCCTATAGTAAGTACATGTAGTTGCTTAATATTACTCAGTATTTAAATATATAATTACACTGTAACAAAGACACCTTAAAATAAAGTGTAACCAATGACAATTCTGTCGTCATTTAATCAAGTTGTTCCAAACCTGTGTGAGTTTCTTTCTTCTGTTGAACACAAAAGAAGATATTTTGAAGAACAGTTGATGGATATAGTAGTTTTACAATGGAAGTCAATGGGGAAGTCGTAAAAGAACGACTTGGGGTGAGTAAATGATGACAGAATTGTCATTTTTGCGTGAACTGTCCCTTTAAGAGCAATGAAATGAAATGGAGAGCAAATGGAAACTATTGCTAAAGTCTCCTACTTCTCCCAGGTATCTTACATGTGTCTTCTATAGAGTTTCAGATTTGCCAGATTACCATTATTTTAGATGTTGCACTATCAGGAGTTTTTATGTTGTGTTTCATTTAAAGGGGTGTATAATGCCCTTTTCACAAGATGTAAAATAAATCTCTGATGTCCCCAGAGTGTGTGTGTGAAGTTTCAGCTCAAAATACCCCACAGATATTTTTATATAGCATGTTAAAGTTGTCACTTTTTGAGGGTGAGCAAAAACGCACAGTTTTTGTGTCTGTCGCTTTAAATGCAAATGAGCTGCTGCTCCCAGCACAGGGGGCGGAGCTTCAAGAGCTTGTGTCCTTTTACCTCACACACACATGCACTGAAAATTTCTAAAACTTTTAGCCTTTTATGTTCAAACCGGAGTCAGAAAGATGGAGAGACTCAAGAAGAAGTGACAACATGTAGACAACATTTCTGAATGGTTAGTTGATGAATTTATGAAGCTGATGTGTAGTTATCTTCTAGTCACTGATTAGCATATTCTGTCATGATAATCTATAAATCATGTTCCGGGGGCGGGGTTTATGTAAATTCTAGGGTTGGTGATGTCACTAACCCGGGAGGAATGTGGTGTAGTCTCTACCAGCCGTTTGTTGTAGTCCTTAAAAAGCGATTTCTTTAAAAGCAAATATCTCCCTTTGCTTTGAACTTTGAGTGTTGTAACTTTGCAGATGTTGTTTATGCTCAAACAGCAACATTACACACTAACTAAAGCCGGATGTTTCTCCTAAAGCCCAGATCATTTGGTCTGGTGAGAAATCTGATGAGAAATGTTTGTATTGAGATACAGTATCTTTCGGGTCATAGGAAAGAAAAAACAATCACAGATGAGATCTTTATATATATATATCTCTACAAGAGAAGAGGTCTGAAGTTTCTCAGATGTGTTCAGAAGAAATCTCAGATTTGCCAAGATAGTCTTCAATGAAAAGTCTCAATATGAGCTCAGTATTTCTCAGCAAAATGATCCGAGCTGCTCGACACTAACCCAGCAGTTTAAAGGGAAGCGGATGTGATGATCGGACACACAGGGATGAACGGGAATGCTGAGTGTGGAAAACCGTGGCTAAAAACAGGATTAACAGCCTAAAATCAAGAGCACAGGACCTGAAGGAGACCCCCTGTCCGCTGTGTATTCTCAACAGCTGTCAACACAAGGCATGCTGGGATGGAGGAAACACTCTGACAATTATTATTCAGACTGACTTTGTGTTTTCATTTGAAGGACAAACCGAACGTCACATCACACACACACACACACACACACACACACACACACACACACACACACACACGACATGTTCCCTGCAGATAAACAAACACTGCGTCCGAACGCATCAATACAAACAGCATTGAGCTTCTTGTCGTCTCTAAAATCTCTCCAGGGAAAGACGTCAATAAAGCGCTTGTACGCTGAACACTGTCACACAACGTTACATTTAACTCGTTTCAGTGTCCATATTAACTTATGCAGATGAAAAAATAACTCTAGAGAAGAGCATTTTGCTAAAAAAAAATATGCACTGTATTACATAATTCATTCTATTTTTATTTAACCTGTTAGTGATGTCTTTATTATTTAATGCATGTTTGAATAAATCTGTCATAAACTGACATTAAATGTTTGTACAAGTCAGTTTTAGCTATTTGAGTGTTGATTATTAAATAAGTTTAAAATATGCATTGGTCATTAATTTATTATTTATTTATGCCAAGTGCATCCAGAATTGTATACATATATATATCAATTATATTTATTTTCTTTTTTAATATATATATATATATATATATATATATATATATATATATATATACACACACACACACATTTTTTGAATAGAATTCTATTTTATTTTCTCTATTTACTATAAACTTCACAAATTCCTTGTGTGTGTAAACATATTTGGCAATAAATCTCATTTTGATTCTGATATTAATTTACTTTAAGGTAGGCCTACTTCAAAGATTGTAAAGAACATTGTGCTATTTTTAATATAGGGTACTGATATATCATAATTGTCATATTATGTCATAATATGTCATATTCATAAACCATGTATTTGGTATATTATTACAGCAGTGCACCGATAGTCATATTCATAAACCATATAGCCTATTTGATATATTATTACAGCAGTGCAATTTATATGGAAATAAACAGAAAACGAATAATCTAACCATTTTTTCCAATTTGCCACTTACAATTAAGGTACTATGGCAGTAGCCTACTTTATTATTTCAGTGACTGTATCAAATGAAACACCATGGCACTGTTCGATTACGATATTATTCTGTCAGCTACTTCCAAAATGACTTCATATAAGCCCATGTAATAATTGACATGTTATGGAAGCGCAACTTGCACGCATTGCCGCGAGCCTTCAGTGAAATGCAAGCATGAATGTAAAAGATCCTCCGCATTGCATACCGAGATCTGCAGCATCAATCCCGGATCCCGTGATCACCGAGTCCGTGTCCTCCGGTACCGCGGAGCACCCCCCGGCCGCGGCTCCCAGTCCCTCCATCAGATCCCGGTCACACGGCGATCAAAACAGTCAAATGAAGATATAACACATGATCTGCGTCCGCGAGTCTGCGCGCGCTCCTGACAGCTGCCGCACCGCGCGCGCGCTCGTGAATGAGTCGGTCCGACGCGCTCGAGCGCCAGTCATGACGTCACAGGGCCGGGCGGCAGATCTGCGACGTTTTCCTATAGCATATCTAGCAAAATTTCATATTCATAAATGTAAATTTTCTAATCTTTTAAATCTAATTTCTGTTTCAGAGAAGGCCAAAGCAATTAAGGAAAACATTGTCTTGTTGTGCTCTCTTTAAAACCCCCCTTTAAATTTAGTCGCATTTTCTTGTCCTAATATGCTCTAATTGCTTATGTTTCCTTTATTTATTTGCTTATCTTATGTTGTATTATTATTGTAGGTTTTGTCATATTTTTATTCTTCATTTTTCTTCTCTCCTCTGGCGGCTGTTCTTGTTTTACATGTTGATACTATTTGTTTTCAATTGTTTAATTGTATGTAAGAAAAAAGAAAAAAAAAGCGTTTTCCCAGTATCGCTGTTTTTATTTTTCTTCACATTTCCTTTTATGGTAATGTATTCAGTGCAGTGCTATTTCTTTTCAATAAAAATAAATAAATAAATAAATAAGTCTTTCAAAAAGACGTCAGACATGGATGGGTTTGAATAAACATTAAACCATTATAAGGCATAAACGTAAAATGGAATTAACGCCGATTCTAATATTATTTTAAGGAAATTTGAAAGCTCTACTTGGAATTCAAAATTGAGAAAAACCTATTGATTAAAAAACGAGTGAGTGAACAGCGCCATCTACTGCATGACACTCAAACTGCAATACACCTGAGAAACAGCATCAGTTCAGGACACTTCTCGCCGACTAGTCGAGATATGTATGACAACTGACTGTCCCGCCTGTCCTGAGATCTCTCTCACACACAATAACTGAAGCATATGTGCAATGATGACACTTTTCGTCCTCCTCCGCCTCATAATCTGATTTATTTCCAATATGAATGAGGCCTGAAACCGGTCAGGAAATATCCGAATGCATGCGTTAACACATCCGATCTGTGTCACATATGAGCAAAAAATCGGAATTGGGTCACATTTCACTTGTAAACGAGGCCTTAGAGCTGTTACACACTACATGAAAGGTCATTTTCAAAAATCCATAATTGGGGCACTTTAATTTTCCTTGCTTTTATTTTGTGATTATTTTAATTCCTTACTCTGTAAAGCACTTTTATTTGCCAAAGTGTATGACGTGCTATATGAATAAAACTGCCTTGCCTAATGTTGCATCACAATAAAAAAATAAAATGGATGTAATTGATTGCGACAGTGAATAAAGAATATGCTGATGTACATGGACTCAAATCACTTTTTTGGAATTTATTAAATTCAATAGCATTCATGTAAAATATAAATAATAAAATAGTACTGTTTTATACTGTAAAAATAAGTCGCAGTAAGGGCATAATACTGTAAAATGAAATTGCGGTATGGGCATCTTACTGTAAAATTAACTTGCGGTAAGGGCATCACACTGTAAAATTAAATTGCGGTAAGGGCATCTTACTGTAAAATTAAATTGCGGTAAGGGCATCATACTGTGAAATTAAAAGGGCATCATACTGCAAAATTAAATTGCGGTAAGGGCATCTTACTGTAAAATTAAATTGCGGTAAGGCCATCATACTGTAAAATTAAATTGCGGTAAGGGCATCTTACTGTAAAATTAAATTGCGGTAAGGGCATCATACTGTGAAATTAAAAGGGCATCATACTGCAAAATTAAATTGCGGTAAGGGCATCTTACTGTAAAATTAAATTGCGGTAAGGCCATCATACTGTAAAATTAAATTGCGGTAAGGCCATCATACTGTGAAATTAAATTGCGGTAAGGGCATCATACTGTAAAATTAAATTGCGGTAAAGGCATCATACCGTAAAACCGCTACTGTAAAGGGGAACTTACAGTAACTTACTGGCAATAGTGCTGCCAGTAAGTTACCGCAAAAATACGATGAAATGTCTAACAGTGCATTTATAGATCTCCTTTTCTGTCACAGTTAACATTACAAGAAATGGAGTTGGAGAAAGTGGTTTTGTTTTAAAGTAAAGAAAAACCCACAGCTTCCTTTTACTGTTTCTAAAAATTAAGATGCTGTGTTAGTTTGGGCCACGAGCCTACGAGGGGGGAGGGGGGCCTCCAAGATTTTGTTCCCAGGGGCCTCTGCTTTCTAAATCCGTGCCTGCTGTCAGGACACCAATAACAGGCACAGTTCATGGAGGCTCACACACCAACCAGGACTCCATGTCAAAACGTCACCAAAATACCCCAAATATTACAAATACAGGGAGAAAAATAGCGAATTTCTCTTTTATCTCGCCTGACATTTGACACCAGTCACGCATAACACATTTTTTTCAATTTTTTTATGTAAAAGTATTCATTGTGTTGTGTCTTGGGCATTTATTAAAAATTTACTTTTGTAATTGACGCTGATTTGATTTGACAGTTAACAGAAATAACGATTCCACTCAATTTCATGCAGTTAATTCAAGGTTTGTGAAGCAGAGTTCATGTCTTAAAATAATAATAATAAAAATAATTTAAATAAATAATTTAAATAATAATAATAATTATATATATATTTATATATATAGGCTATATACTAGTTTACCTGCAAGTCATCTTGACTACTGGCCAACATCAGAGACCCAAGAACATGATAATGTGTTGTTAAATCAATAACATATTAATCAAATCTCAGTTAGAGAGGTGTGACCTAGATGGACCCTGTGCTTTTATTTGGTTTGAGGAAAAAATACTGTCATAAAGATAAAACATGTGTGAAAATATTGCCCCTAATAAAAGAAGGTTAATATCAGACACTGTCCTGAAGCAAACCGAGTTTTACTTACAGGAATCAGCGCAGGATTCCTACTGGAACTACAATTAAACTTTTTAAACAGAGGATTAATTAAACTGTGCCACTATTCCAAGACAAAACAATCAGATTTCAGTTTAAGATTACACAATATCCAATAGGATCATAAGAATAAAATAAATAAAAGATCCAGGCAATCCAACAGGATTCTTACTGGACAGATTCTCAAGCGTTCCAATAGAAATCCTGCACACATTCCTTCAGAATTTTTTAACTCATGGGAATAACGGATAAAAATAAAAACAAAACAACAACCCAGAAAACAGGCTTAAGTTAATTAAGATAATTTATAAAAACAAACTTGACAGGAATATTTGCGCACCTACGCAAACTCTGAGCCATGCAATATATATTATATATATATATAAATAACTATATATATATATATATATATATATAGTTAAATATAGCTTTTTCAAAAACAGGGCAAGGATAGGCTAGTAAATGATTTTTAGCAATGTAATGTAACGCACATCCGTATCTCATATTTTCGTTAAACATGGCATCACGTGGATGAATATGCATATGCAAATGATATGCAGATGAGGATCTGCATAATAAAACGAGGCGTTGTAAGCTCCAGATATGGTTATTTCGAGGAGGAGACGCACAATCTTCCACTGACTGGGATTATAAAGGGAATTCTGCGCAGGTTCTGGCGTACACACGCTTTTATAATCTGAATATTTTGGGCGTATATGGAATTTTTTGGCTTTTGGGCGCAAATACACTTTTAGTGCGGATCCTACGTACAGTTTTATAAATGAGACCCCTGAGCTTTGACCACTTCATCAGACCAACAGCGCGCATTGTGTGTGTGTGTGTGTGTGTATGTATTTGTATATATATATATATATATATATATATATATTTTTTTTTTTTTTTTTTTATGTGGATTGTGCCACGTTTCAACATTGATATGACCTACGTTTTAATCTGCATAAAAAAAAAAAAAAAAAAAAGGGTACAAAAGCTGTCACTGGCAGTACCTTTTCAAAAACCTAAAGAGCGCATTTAAGGTTTTCATATTGAAACCTTAAATATACCTATTAGTACCTAAAGTCAAGTCACCTTCATTTATACTGCGCTTTTAACAATATAGATCTTTCAAAGCAGCTTTACAGTGATAGATTACAGTAACAGCGATTGTTTTGGCTTTACAGCTGATCTAGAATGAAGTTATTGTCCAGATAAAGTTAGTTTGATTCCCTTCCGTTGCAAAGATCATTAGTAATTAACTTAGGGGCCGCTAACACGACACCGTTCTAAAGTATACATATCAGTACCTAAAAGGAACAAAATTTATCTTTTTTTAAAAAGGTACCACCCCAGTGACAGCTTTTGTACGTTTTTTCTGAGAATGTTTGATAAATCCCGGTTTAACTTTATTTTAAGGTGTCATTGTTACAGTGTAATTATATACTTAAGTACTGAGTAATATTAAGCAACTACATGTACTTACTATAGGGTTAGGGTTGGATTAGGGTTAGTTGCATGTAATTATGCATAATTTACTGTTATTACTATGGTAAGTGCATGTAACATATGTAACAAGAACGCTGTAAAATAAAGTGTTACCTAAATCTCTAAACAAGCACTCGGTCTAGTAAAGAACACACAGAGGACGTTGTGACGCTACTGTTTATTATCACGGACATGTTCTTTAGGAGCATGCGTGTGATCTCCAGTGAGGACAGGCATCGATCTCGTCTCTGGAGCGCGTCTGGACAGCATCGGGACGATCCCAGAGGATTTGCACGCCGGAGGACATCAGGCCATCCCCTCCTGAACACAGGGTTGAGGAACGGCCGTCACAGATCTGGGCTTCACCCTGCTGACGTCCAGTCCGAGGCCAGAGAGGAGACGAGTGCCACACACACACACACACACACACACACACGGGACGGAGATCGGGTTTGATCAAATGGCTACAGGAATTTGGGCAGATCCTTTTCAATAACCTGATGGGACACATAAAACATCTGAGGTTATTATCATTTAATCAAACTCAACTTGTCTCAAACTTCTCACGTGATAAATGACTTTGCAATAAGGTCTCATTTGTTAACATTAGTAAATGAATTATTACCAGGGGTGTAAAGATCCCTCATTTCACGATTTGATACATATCACAATCCTGAACTCATGATACGATATTATTGCGATACTCCAAGACATACGATTTCATTTAATCAAACTCAACTTTCTTAAAGAATTACTGGGAACACTTTGCATTAAGGTCTCATTTGTTAAAGTCCCCCTGAAGTCAATCATTTTATCTCATAAAACGCATCTTTGATCACCAAAATTAAATTTAAACGTTTTTTTTCCCTTGAAAAGAAGTGTCTTCATGCCTTAAAATAGCTTGACTAACTCGACACCCTTGCCTCATTTAGTATGCGTGGTTCTATGAATATGCAAATTAGCCCCGCCTCCACTCACCCACACTTATGAATTTACACATGGTTTGTCTTAAAGCATATTAAAAACACCACATAGACACATAAACAACATTAAAAGCTGGATTTTCACCACAGGGGGACTTTAACTTCAGTAAATGAATCAATCACCCAACATAAACCTTACAGCGTTTATTAACCTTAGGTTAAAGGGATATTTCACCGCTGGAAAGATGAATGTGTATTTAAATTGGGTCATTTATGTAGTAGAAATGTGAAATTATTTTAGAAGTTGGTGCCTTCTAGACTGAGAAAAGCCAGAAAATGTATTTTTGGCTCATGTGGATGAAAGACTACAACTCCCAGAATGCACTTGCTTCGCTGCCCTACGAGGACACTCCAAAGCCACGCCTACCGGTTACAGAGGGCAGTGTCGGGAGAAATGATACAACTAGGCTACTAGTCGACTGGAAACTGAAAAGACGGCGTTTTATCGTGAGATCCCCCTATGGGCGGGTTGAGGACATGCGGGACGAGCTCCTCCTACTGGCTGGAGTCTCTCGCCTCTGGACAAAAGAGCCTCTGATGATGATAAATGACGATTTTTGCGTCATCTGAGGTTTTTTTCCAGACACACAATACAGAAATCTCTCGTCTCAGGGGGACATGAGGGAGGGAAGCACAGCCACTCGAAAACACTACCGGGTTTATACTGATACAAAGCTGAATGCTAATCGGTGAAGCATCCCTTTAATGCGAGTTGAGTTAAACATTACCCAAGATTAGCTAGTTAGTTAGTTCATGCTGATGTAGTTAACAAATGAAACTTTATTGTAAAGTGTTACTGGAGTTATTTAATATGCATCCTTAGTTGACTTACGCTGGGATCGTCCATCGGTCCGTATCTCTTCACAACCTGACCTTCTCTGTCAATGAGGAACTACGATAAAAACATCAGTGTTGAGCTCACAATATAGCAGAGAATTAGAGAATAACATCATACATTAACATCAGGGCTGCACGATACTGAAGAAAAATGCGATAACTCATATTCAATATGCAATAATGCTTAAAGTGTGTGAAATAAACATAAAATATCTTTAAACTTATATAGCCTACATACGCGTTTCACATTCTTTTTGTGACGAGAAAGCATCCCTACAGCTTCTGACAGTGAACATCAGTGTTTTACTGTCGCATAAGAAGTGTTATTTTAACATCAGAGTAAACCACGGGGTTCAGGTTATCCTACATTAGGGTTATTTAACAACAGAAACTCAATCAAATGTAAAAGCTTAGTTTTCACTGTATGAATTAAATATATCCTGATTCTTATTAAAGCTACGAAAGTTATTCAGCGAGTGATTTTCTCCTCATCTTTTGTTCATGACCCGTTATCACGATATATACATTTGCGATATTTCGATATATTGCGCAGCCCTAATTAACATCATGCAGTGATTACCTTAGTGAAGTTCCACTTGATGTTGCTGTGGAAACAAAAACAGTATTTCTGTGATCAACGCATTCGAGGACGAGTGAAAAACACGAGTAGAGAAACCAAATGAACTCACTTTCCCAGAGTTCCCCTGCCTTTGGGCTGATCCTTCATCCATTTCCAGAGAGGATGAGCGCCGTCTCCGTTCACCTCGATCTTACTGAACAGATCAAACTCTGCGTTGTAGCCTTTAGCAAACTCCTTGATGTCCGCTTCCGTCCCGGGCTCCTATAGGAGAACACAGACTGATCACACAACAGAGAACTGAGGTGTCCAAAGTAGGGCTGGTGCCATTTTTTGAGCTTCGAAGCTTCGGTAGTAATGAACATCGAATATCCGAAGCTTCGGTAGTAATGAACATCGAATATCCGAAGCTTCGGTAGTAATGAACATCGAATATCCGAAGCTTCGGTAGTAATGAACATCGAATATCCGAAGCTTCGGTAGTAATGAACATCGAATATCCGAAGCTTCGGAGAGAGGGGGCTGGACATGTTCTTCTCTCTAATAAAGGCAGGGATCTCTCTGTGTCTGTCTGTTCGTTTGCATTTTGATTATTTCGAGAACCGTTCATCCAATCGACTTCTAAAGGGAGTCTAGTGTCGCATTTGGTGCAAAATAGATGGACACGCGAGACACGACACATTCAGAATTAATAAACTTTTAATAAACTACAGAACAGCGCGAGCGGGAAGCGGCGCACCTCACACGGCAGGGCTTATGCTCCGAGAACGGACACTGCACTACTAGTGATATAAAACACATCTTCCCCATGAACAACACAAAGTAAATACACTCGCACGTAACACACACACACACACACACAGGTCTGTTAACTTAAGCAATACTTTTAATAAGGTAGTCTAATATTTTTCTGACTAACAAATTACTGACACAGTAAAGGGTAGATTTAAATAAAGAAAAACGAAATTTAAATAAAGAAAAACGAAATTAAGTTAAATTAAAAACGAGATTAATTTAGATTGATAATAACGGGTAAAAAGCCTAATGCGTTTTGTTTCTATTATTCTATTTTCCACAATGTCAAAGCAACGCAGCTTAACCCAAAACACAAGCTCAGGCATGCACTTCTGTCCACACACACACTCCGCTGTTCTCATGCACTTCTGTCCACACACAGTATTGTATTTCTGTCCAGTATTGTATTTCGTCAGATTTTAGTGTTGAACATATTCAGCGCGAATGAGAACCGTTTCGAGAGGGATGCCAGTGTGCAAAAAAACAAAAAAAAACCTGAATATTCGAATGTCAAATTTTCAAATCGAATACCAACCCACCGAACAAATATTTGAATATTCGGGTCCAGCCCTAGTCGAAAGATGTCCGAAACAGCAGAACACGACTCTCACAATCAAGATAAAAGTGCTGGACGAGTGGATCTCGAGTGGATCTCTGAGTGAGTGAGTGGAGGCGGGGCTCATTTGCATATTCATAGAACCGCGCATACTAAATGAGGCAAGGGTGTCGAGTTACATTCAAGATATTTTAAGGCATGAAAACATTTAAAGATATAATTTTGGTGATAACACAACAACAAAAAAATTAAAACTTTCATCTGATGTGAGGAAAGCTGCCCGGCACAGCAGAACACAACAGAAGAGCACGAGTCCGTCACAATCTAGATAAAAGTGCATAATGGTTAAATATAGAGGTTATGTGTGTGACGTCACCGTTTACACACACTGAGTGGCCAGATTGGTTTTCAGTGTGAAAAACACACAAAACACATCTAAAACGGGGAATAGCTGTGAGATCGTCTGTGGTCATGTGTGTGATGCTGGCCAATAGTGAGCCTCCGTTCTGACGTATAACCCAGAAGCGCTGCGCTGTTACACTACAGGAACTCACTCAGAGAAACACAGAAGAACATGAAGAGTTGAATAAAGAGTTTGTTTTTGTGAAGTATTCTCGTCGCTTGATAAACTTAAGGGTGAGCCACTGTAGTCACTTGGACTACTTTAAACATTGTCTTTACTAACTTTCTGGACCGGCAAGTTTCACTAACAGAGAAGCCTATGGAGGAGTGAGCCAGCTCTCAGATTTAATCAGAAATATCTTCATTTGTGTTCTGAAGATGAACAAAAGTCTTACGGGGTTGAACAACATGAGGGAGAGTAATTACTGACAGAGTTTTCATTTCTGGGGGAACTAACCCTTTAACCAAATGACATTTCTTGACCTAGTTTTCGTTGGGAAAACCCCCAGATGTCCACTTTCCTCTCAGCACAGACGCATGTGACGGAGCAGATATCATCAGAACATATTGATTATAGAGTGTGAATTCAATTTGCATCTCTTGTTGTAAGATTAAATCTCACTCTACAGCATACCCGTTAACATTTGGGTACCAAAATACGGCAGACCTGGGGAGGGGGGGTTCAGTTCAACCATATGTGGTTTCGTGTCATCTATACATTACACACCCCATCGCCACTTAAAGGGATACTTCAGGATTTAGCATTAAGCTTTGTATTAGTAGAAAACCTGTAGTATTTTCGAATTACCGTGCTTTCCACCCTCATGTCCCCCTGAGATGAGAGATTTATGTATTTTTTGTCTGGAAAAAATCCTCCGATGACGCAAAAATCGTCATTTTGCGTCATCGGAGGATTTTTTGGCCAGAGGCGAGAGACTCCAGCCAGTAGGAGGAGCTGTCCCGCATGTGTTCAACCCGCCCATGGGGGGGGGATCTCACTCACAGAATCTACACACAGTGTCAGTCATCTTTCTTTGGAAGCTAAGCTAGCAGGCTCTTATTCTGTGGAGAAAGCTGAGTAATAGGGGTTACCATCCTCTTTTTCCCGGACATGTCCGGCCGTCGAGATCGTCCAAAGTGTCCGGGATTCGGCTTTTGCTTTCTGCAGTCGCCATTCATCGTTTACATGCACACCTTTTGTTTCAATCTAGCTGAATTCATTCCGATTGGTGAATCTGAATGTAGTGTTTACATGAACGCTAAACAAGTGATCGGTTGATGTGCGTTTTAACATTGCTAAGAAAATTCCCGTTCCTCCGTGAGAGATACGAGACCGGTGCGTCTCAGTAATCACGCCACCGGCCTCGCGCCGTTCTCCCGCGGCCGTCAGCCTCGTCCTGCTCGCCACAGTAAACATGATGAATGGCGACTGTAGAACGCAAAAGCCGAATCCCGGACATTTTGGGCGATCTCGAAATCCCGGGCAGACTTGTCACGGAGACTCGCTAGTAGCCTAGCCTTGTTGTTTAACTGCGCGCTCTTACCGGTAGGCGTGGCTTGGGAGTGGCCTCATAGGGCAGCGAAGCAAGTGCATTCTGGGAGTTGTAGTCTTTCATACACATGAGCCAAAAATACATTTTCTGGCTTTTCTCAGTCTAGAAAGCTCCAAATTCAATAATAATTTCACATTTCTTCTACATAAACGACCCAATTTAAATACACATTCATCTTTCCAGCGGTGAAATATCCCTTTAAGACAGCTGTATTCATCTTAACAATACACAACAAATCAATATACAGAAAAACAGATTTCTAAAATAAGGTATAGGCCACAAATCTGTGAGTACAGTCTGCAGGTGATGTTGTGTGATATTCAGTTACTGTAAGAAACCGTTCCAGCGGGTGGAGTTAATATTACACATCACCTGTGTATACTCCATTAACTGGAACAGATTTTCACTGGAACTGAATATTACATCCAAATATTATGTAATCAATCAGCATATTGTTGTGTAACTTCACCTATTGGAACAGTATTTCACAATTTTTCACAGGAATCACTGAATATTACAAACAACTATTGCGAAAGAAACGGGTACGGATTGAAAAACCAAAGCAACTGTACGGTTTACAAATCTGAGACTTTTTCTCTGGTACTTTTGGCGTAGGATATTTATTTCCGTCAAGGTCAGGCTGCGATGTCAAATGTATTCCCAGGAATGAGTGATGCGCTTTCCGCTTTTAAAGTTTTATAAAATAAGTAAGATATGGCTTGTTTAACCATTATGGATATGGTTTAAAAGCATTAGCAAGAATAAAAGTGCATAAGAACGCCAAAGGATGACGGAAATAAACGGATGCTGCGTTAATTGCATTAAATATTTACTCACCACTGAGTCTTTTCCCATTTCTACCAGTAACGCTTATTCAACTTCCCGCGTCTACTACTGCGCAGATATCGACGGCACAGCTGGGTTGTAGGTTGCCAGATTGAGCTCACAAATGGGTTGAAACGTGTATGATGTGTTGATTGCGCGAGTAGGAAGGGTTTCATACAAGATCTGGCAACTGGACAACCTTGGAATAATATACTGATGTGATTATTCATAACGACGTTTGGGCCATACAAATTACGGGAGTTTCACGGGAGAAATAAAACGGGAGGGGGGCGGGAGATGGGGGGGGGAACGGGAGACTCCCGGGGAAAACAGGAATGCACTACAGAATAACATAATCCACTTACAGCTTCACTCGCGTGACCTACTTACAGTCACGAGTCTGGCGGTCCGTCACCTTTCAAAACAAGTTCGGGCCTGAATCGGCTGCAATTAATCAGAGACTACTCATGCAGGATTGCATATGCATGGAATACTGTATCCTTTCACGCAACATGCATGCATTGATCATTTCCAGTGTGACAAATGAGCCTGAATTAATATTAACGATTTCAATATTGACAAAAATCAATTGAAAAAGTGACATGATGCAACATACATAATGCATGCCACCATTTCATCCGTCATTCTTGCATATCATTTACATAGCATGCAGAACCCAGTATATACTGCAGTGCATGCTGGTCCTGTACATACCTGCTTTCCAAACTGGTTGCAGGGAAAGCCCATGATGCGTAAACCCTTCTCAGCGTACGTGGCGTGCATCGCCGCAAACTGAGTGTAGTTTACAGGGGTCTTTCCTCACTTGGAGGCTACGTTAGTGATGATACACACGTAACCCCTGAAAACAGACAAACACACCGTGACCCAGTTTCCCAAGCAAGATTACGCTCGGCATAAGACTAAAAATAACCAGACGCACAATGAAGAATGCGCATTTAGAGAGTCTAGTAGAGGCGAGGAGAACTGGTGAGCGTTTAACTGAAGCAAAGCGCTGTGACACTCTTCATCATGATGCTAGTGTTGTGCACTGGTCTGGCATTTAGAGCAGTTTTTTATTTGGTCGTTTTGACACACATCACATTCAGTCCTTCATAACTGCTTATCAAACAATATCTTTATTTTTTAAAGATTTGTTTTACTCAGATTACAGATCTAGAACCTCAACATATTTACCAATATGTGACCCTGGATCACGTCACCAGTCACATGTCGCACGGGTATATTTGTGGCAATAGCCAACAATACATTATATGGGTCAAAATTATAGATTTTTCTTTTATGCCAAAAATCATTAGGATATTAAGTAAAGATCATGTTCCATGAAGATATTTTATAAATTTCCTACCGTAAATTTACAAAACATGTATTTTTGTGAGTGAATGCAGCACAATCGCGAACATAAATGAACAACTTTAAAGGAGATTTTCTCAATGTTTAGATTTTTTTGCACCCTCAGATTCCAGATTTTCAATAGTTGTATCTCAACCAAATATTGTCATATCCTAACAAACCACACATCAATGGAAAGCTTATTTATTCAGATTTCAGATGATGAATAAATCTTAATTTCAAAAAATGTACCCATGTGACTGGTTTTGTGGTCCAGGTTCACATATATTAAATACAAAGTTTATAATGGGCTATTATTGTTCAATAAATAATGAACATTTATAATATACAAATATTATAACATTATAATGCATTCATTTCCAGAAACGGTCTGATGGGGGTTTATCAGAGAAAAGATTGTTTTTTGTTTTGTTCTTTTTAAAAAAACAACAACTAACTTTCATATATAATGTATTTTAAATAAGTAAAGCACTTTAAGTACCTCTTCATAAATATGCTTATGTTTTCAGGTAAATAGGTAAATAACCCTGTTTTCAAGGGTTAAATTCAAGTACTTTAATCACCTTGTACTGTTTGCATTAGGGCTTTATTTAAATCACTCACCCTAAAAACAAAGTATGAAAATCAGTAATAAAGATGTGAGATTTATCAAACCAAATGAAGTGTGTTCACCTGTATTTCTCCAGAGACACGTCCTCTCCTTCGATGTCTTTAGCTGAGAAGTCGTATATGGATTTGGCCGACTGCCAGTCATCGGCTTGGGCACACTGCAATAAACAGAGCGAGGTTAAAGGTCACGGGGCGTGATGAGTCTCTACCAATGCTATTCAACAGATACTGACACAATCATGTGCTGTGAATCAATTGTGCAATTCCCAATGCAACAGCTTCGCTTGTGAAACGCCGTGATATTGTTGTGTGAGATTTTTCATCTCATACACACAAGTTATGCATAACACGGGAAACTACACTAACCAGTCTAATGTTTTGGATTGGAAAGATTTTTAATGTTTTTAAAAGAAGTCTCTTTTAATAAAAGTGCATTTATTTGATTTAAAAAAAATAATAAAATAAAAAAAAAGATATTGTGAAATATTACAATTTAAAACAGCGGTTTTCTATGTGAATATATGATCAAATGTAGTAATATATTAAAATAGAAATAACTAACAATATTACTGTTTTTTTTTTGTATTTTTAAATCAAATAAATGGTGAAAAGAAGAGACTTTTTTTTTAAAAAACATTAAAAATCTTACAGATCCAAAACTTTTGACTGGTAGTGTACACATTTATAGATTAAAATTAGCATTAAAATGAGATTATGACGATATCTAGAGCAGATTTTCCACCCGTGGGAGTGTGTGGAGAAAACACAGGAGATTCTCCGAGCGTTCGGGAAACACGTAAACATGTGTCAGGTGGAGCTCGCCAGAGCTGAACAGATTTAAGAGTAATCCATTACACTCCTCAAGACACTATCTGCCTTTATATGACCGTCTAGAGTACATGTGTGTGTGCGTAAGAGCAACAATTATGCATAGATCTCCATAAAAAGTTCATGCTGTGTGGGTTTATTTATTAGTATGAAGCTTTTAGACCTTAAATATGACAGATGATGTGATTTAATCTGATTTTGAATATATACAGTGCAGGTCAAAAGTTTGGAAACATTAGTATTTTTAATGTTTTGAAAGAAGTCTCTTATGTTCATCAAGCCTGCATTTATCAATCAAAAATACAGAAAAAAACAGTAATATTGTGAAATATTATTGCAATTTAAAATAATGGTATTATATTTTAATATATTTTAAAATATAATTTAATTCTGTGATTAAAGTTTAATTTTCAGCATCATATTATAAGGATTCTCTGATGAATAAAAAGTAAAAAAAAAGAAAAGCATTTATTCAAAATAGAAATCTTTACTATAACTTTTTTTTTTTAATCAAATTTTACACATGCTTGCTGATTAAATGTATTAATTTCTTTTTTTTTAAAAAGAAGAAAGAATTAAAAAGAAAATCCTGTTCATTTTTAAAAACTTTTTATTCAAAGTATTCATGTTTTAAGAGAACTCAAAAACTTTGATTTGACTACATATTTGGGAGAAGCAAACAGTGAGATTGTGCCTAAGGAGGCACTTTATAATAATAAAAAAGATAAGATATGATAAGTATGATATCTGGTAAGATATGAATTATTTCAGATTAAATTAATGCACCTGCTACAATAAAACATAACGTTACCGGTACACCAGTTCATTATATGTGACATGCAATGAGGCTTAATAAAACCCAATCAATATAAATATGATCATAATAAATTAAATAATTGATTAAGAATGATTAACATCATAACCAAATAGCATAAAATAATAAAAGCTAAATACTAACATTATCACCACGTGATTTAATGCAGAAGTCTGCAACGATAAACCCAAACCAGGCCTAAAACCTCTGTTTGTCAACAAACTGGACTTTAATGAGTCGTTCCGTACAAAATACACTAGGATAACCCATAATTTCATTTTAAATCATAAACAAACCCACAGAGACATGCTGACATCAGTAAAGCTAACGGGCTAATGCTCCTCCGCCGGAGTGAATTAGCGGAGACACGCCGGTGCGCACGAATAAACACACCGGACTATGACCTTCTTACAACGACTACATAAACTAGCTTTCAAAAGCACACAAAAGCGTCTCAAACAGAGTAAACCAGCAGGTAAAGAACGAGTATGATGTCTTACCATGGCTCTAGTCAAGCTCTTGCCGCCCAGCGCGCCGATCAACAGCGCTCTCTGATATAACCACATACTAGCGCTGAGACACGAAGCCCCGCCCATTTACTGGAAGGACACGCCTCTTCTGTCGGTTTCAGCCAATCAGAGACGGTGCTTATGGCACTGATTTAAAGTCATACGATTAATACGGTTTTATTTTATTATTATATTACTTTTTTTGTTGTTGTTGTTGGAATTGCGATGAAACAAATACAAAACAAATGTGTAGTAATACGCTTGAAAATATATTTAAAATAAATAATGTAACTGATCTTATCTCTGTACAGCAGCTAGTGGTTGGTCTTGATTTATTATTATTCTATTTTTTTTTTTTTAGAAAAATGTCCTTGAACTTCCGTTTTTGCCGTAGCTTTTTTTTATTTATTATTATTCTTCTTATTGAACAATTTGTCATGTACAAACAACATGGCAACAAAAATATATAATTACACTATGCCAGTAGGAACAGCTGCAATAGTGTGCGTTACAGAAAAGAAGAAGGAAAGAGAGAGAGAAAAACTTTTCAGGTCATGATTTAGTACAATTTTGTGCCTGGCAATAAATGAGACACCATCCAGGGGTCCTTCGCCTCCTCCATAAACGGTAAACCCATGGGTATGATAAAGGCTAGATGTCTCGTCCGCGCTGCTCATATATATAAACACTATTATATACACACATTGCACGTGTTTAAATCTACGCGCGCTGCTGGCCAATGGAGGTCGACGTCCGCACACGGCGGCCATCTTGCCACGGGGAGCTCGCCTCGCTCACTCGTAACATTGTGTTTTAATGGTGCATGTACTTTTTAAATAACCATAACTTGCTCAATTTTCTACCGATTTTCAAACGGTTTGGTGTGTTATAAACGTCAGAGATGTAGTTATGACACTGCATACATATGAATAATTATAACAATGGACTTCCATATGAAAATATCCTTGAACAGAACCAGACAGGTGCAATGAATATTACACACACAACGTATTTATATTAAATCAATATATAGGCTACTAAAACTAAGTGTACAGAATGGCAACATGACTATATATATATATATATATATTATATATATATACACACACTTTTGTAATATGAATATTACTATTATAATAAAATAATTTGAATTATTACATGTTTTTTCTTTCTGCCGGATAACAAACGTCTCTGAACTGACCATATTTCAGCCCTTTAGGTCACTTGATATGACTTTAGAAACACAACTGAGCCCTAGCACCAGGTCTTGTGAAGCTGTGTGCAAAAGCAGATCAATATAGAATGAAAATGAATACTTTAGACCATTATTTGCCAAGGTATGGTCATGCATATCGTAAAATGCCCTATGGAAACTCCCCATATAGGACTTTTGGTTATTATGCATACTGACAATAAAAGGTTTACTGTGTGGCAAACTCTTCTTCATGTAGAATCATAATGAAATGAAATCAAATGAAAGGTAACACTCTGATGTTACTTGTAGACTATTTGGATTGTATGTCAGGGGTTCTGACTTAGAATATACAATGAATACACAAAATATGGAATAATTACACAAAAGTCTCTATTTGTAAACTATTATACAAATGTCATTTATTTGCAAAAAAAATAAATGCAGCATCGGTCACCAGGCTGGCACGGCAGACTTCACAGGACAGCTTCTTCACAGCCCGTCGCACAACAAATCCTGCAATTAGAGTTAATATAGTAATATCATAACTTATAACAATAATCATTAATAAGCATGGGGAAATTAAGGGAACACTTCTCTTTTTGGACTATCGTGAGATTGTTTTCCCCCAGATTTTGACTATTGGCACTTTTGGTTATAGGGAAAATGGACTTTCAGTCAGCCTTTACCTGAAACGTACACGAGAGCGTTGTGGTGCGAGGTGTCGATGACAGCTGGGAGGGACTCTGTGTCATCCTGTGCCGTCACATTGCCTCTGCATGGTTTAACAAGCCCACACCGGGCCATCAGCTTCCTAAAGGTGTACTTGAACTGGCTGGCACTAGGGTTGTTCTTCCAGAAGAGCCTGCATGTTCATCTTGGCCCTCCTTTCTCTCCTCAAGGCATTACTCTTCTCCCGCTGCAGTTTCCTCACTCTCGCTGAGGCTTCTTCAAGTTTGGCCTTTATAGCCTTAGGGCAAGCAGGCAATGAATACAAGTGGTCATCGGCCTGCTGCTTGCGGCTCAAACTCCTCTCTCCAGTGGCTTCCTGTTGTTTTGCCAAAATATACAAATTATATATGGAAATTAATAAGTAACTTTAACAATTCAATCTTCACTTTTAGATTCTGTGAGCCTAAATACACATTTAGGTTATCCAATTCTCCAACAGAAAACACAACCGCATGCATTTAAGAAATTGTATGGGCTCGTCCACTTATAAGGCAAAAATATGTTTTGTGGCTCTGGACAAAAATGGCTCTTTTGATTGTAAAGGTTGCCTACCCCTGGTTTAAGTTTCAGTGTTCACATGTTTATACATTTAAAGGGTTAGTTCACCCAAAAATGAAAACTCTGTCAGTAATTCCTCTCCCTCATGTTGATCCAACCCCGTAAGACCTTCGTTCATCTTTGGAACACAAATTAAGATATTTTTGATTTTGGATCACTCCTCCATAGGCTTATGGACACTATAACTTGCTGGCCCAGAAAATGTATTAAACACATCGTTAATATAGTCCAAGTGACTCCAGTGGCTCAATCTTAAGTATATCAAGCGACGAGAATACTTTTTGTGCGCAAAAACACTTTTCATTTCCTTCTCTCTGGACCTCGAGTTAGTTCACGTAGTGTTTAAGTGTAGCGCGTCTGTGTTGCACGTCTCCACGCATCACACATGACCAGAGTCGCCCAATAGTGAGCCTACGTGTGACGTGCAACACAGACGCGCTACACTTAAACACTACGTGAAAAGACTCGAGGCCCAGTCGTTATTTTTGTTTGTTTTTGCGCACAAAAAGTATTCTCGTCGCTTGATAAACTTAAGATTGAGCCACTGGAGTCACTTGGACTATATTAACGATGTGTTTAATACATTTTCTGGGCTAGCAAGTTATAATGTCTTAGAAGCCTATGGAGGAGTGAGACAGCTCTCAGATTTAATCAAAAATATCTTAATTTGTGTTCCGAAGATGAACGAAAGTCTTACGGGGTTGAACAACATGAGGGAGAGTGATTACTGACAGAATTTTCATTTTTGGGTGAACTAACCCTTTAAATGAATAAGCGACGGAGCAAGTAAGATAGCCAGTAGTTCTCAAACTTTTTACACAGAGTACCACCTCAAATAATATTCGGCTCTTAGACTACTAACACCATATATCTTTCTGGGTACCACCAAGATAAAGGATTTAAAGGCGAACTCCGGTCAATTTTAACATTGAGCTCATTTTTTTGTAAATTTGGAGTGCTGTCAGTACAGAGAACAACGACAAAAATCGGTGTTGCCTACACCGTGTTATCCTCTTTTTAAAATTTGCACCCTCTTGACTTCAATGGGGCAAGTTTTAAACCTGCTTTTAGCCTCTTAACATCCTTGATGTGTCATTACAAGTGCACAGCCAATGTGAGTGATTCCTTCAGAGTGAACACGGTGAATCTGACTGCAGTAGATGTGAAAGATATGAATAAAAATGATGTTATTTCAGCCAGCGCTCATACCTGTATTTACATCCTGTTTTCGGTCGAAGTCCATAGTAGTCGATTGTCGAGTTCTCCACTGTTGCTTAGTTACCTATGATCACGCGCGTGAACTCGACAATCAATTACTATGGACTTCGACCGAAAACAGTATGTAAATACAGGTATGAGCGCTGGCCGAATTAACTTCATTTTTATTCATATCTTTCACATCTACTGCAGTCAGATTCACCCGTGTTCACTCTGAAGGAATCACTCACATTGGCTGTGCACTTGTAATGACACATCAAGGATGTTAAGAGGCTAAAAGCAGGTTTAAAACTTGCCCCATTGAAGTCAACAGGGTGCAAATTTTAAAAAGAGGATAACACGGTGTAGGCAACACCGATTTTTGTCGTTGTTCTCTGTACTGACAGCACTCCAAATTTACAAAAAAATGAGCTCAATGTTAAAATTGACCGGAGTTCTCCTTTAATATAACAAGCCATATGATGGTCTCATTTGTTTGACATTCCACATGCAAACACTCACAACATCAGGTTGAGGTGCAGCCTTAGACAAGTCCAATGGCAGGTCGTCTTCCGCTCTTCTAGAGGTGCTTCTTGTTGCTTCCAGCTGAAATAAAGTAAAGAAGTTTTGAGTGTCTAAAATGTGTTGTAATAAACTACACATTATATAACTCGCAGAAAAAAAAAACTAAAGTGACATTTAATCACATATTGATATATCAATCTTATACACCATGAATTATTGTTGGTCAATGATACACATACCCTTTGAAGATGAGCTGGAAAGTTGAAAATGCTTGGCACAACACCATCTCTAAGCCGGACAGTCTGCCCCGTTCTGTCAAAGTCCTCGCTCCTGAAGTGCTCACTGCAAAGCAGTGTCCTGTTAGAGGCAACAAATCCGTCCCTTCTCAGGGCAAGTTCCCACTGCCTCCTTATCTTTACGGTTTTGGGAAACCTTAAAAACGTGAGAAATGTACCCAGTACCTAAATTATTGTCAACATTTCCAACCCTTTTTTCCTTCTTTCAACATTAACGGTACGGACAAAAATACACACCTAAATTATCATATGTTTAGGGTAATTGTATGTAGTCTATGTATGCGTGCATGTATGTACTTTAGAATAAGACAACCACACTACACAAGTTATAAAAAGGTGTGCAAAAGAAACATTCAGCGATTGTGTAAACAAACTTTAAAAAGCTTTGGGTCAACAACAATACTATTATGTCATAGTCCCGCTGTATAGCAAGCCGTTTTAGCTTAAATTGTACCCAGCGTTACTCGGCGTAATTGCATTTTTACTAGTAAGAATTAAATTAGAGAGTTCTACAAATTAATTTTTACTAGTCATATGTCTCCATTGACTTCCATTCATTTTTAATTATGAAGCTCTACAATTGAATTGTTACTAGTAAGAATGCAATTACAGAGCTCTCTAATTGAAATTTTACTAGTAAAAAAATGAATTAAAGATATGTATAATTAAAGAGCTCTGCAACTGCATTCTTACTAGTAACAACTGAATTAGAGAGCTCTGTAATTGCATTCTTAGTAGTAACAATTGAATTGTAGAGCTCCGTAATTAAAAATGAATGGAAGTCAATGGAGACATATGACTAGTAAAAATTAATTTGTAGAGCTCTCTAATCGGAATTGTTACTAGTAAGAATTGAAGAGCTTTGTAATTCTTACTAGTAATAATTTTATTAGAGAGCTCTCTAACTGTAATTTTTACTAGTAATAATTGAATAAGAGAGCTGTCTAATTGTAATTGCTACCAGTAAGAATTGAATTGTAGAGCTCTCTAATTTAATTCTTACTAGTAAAAATGCAATTACGACGAGTAACGCTGGGTACAATTTAAGCTAAAACGGCTTGCCATACCGCTGTTCCTGTGTAACAAGACCTGTATTGTACATACACCCACTAAGTAACCATTATTCCAAATATAATCATAATATTGTCATATCTTACCGGTGAAAGGTGATCCCACGTGCTCTCGTTTTGAGACTACGTTCATTGGAGCATCCGTAGGCTGCACAAAAGTCTGGCATCTTCCCTTATAAAGCCAGCAATTTCCTGTATCATAATGCAAGATGTGTTTAACAAACCAACCTGATTGAAAATCATGTGCAACTTAAATTATATTGAAAAGAAAGAAAAATTCTGCCTCTCCCACTGATGTAAAACTGCTGGGTAGCAGAAATTGTAACGTTAGTCTCACTCAAAGCGTATTGTTATTAGCCAGCAACTAACTACAACCACATCCACAAATATTGGAAGTTAGACAAAAGATTAGTTGTCATAAAATCGTTATTGGTGTCAGTAAAACCTTTATAATCGAACAGCTCGATTGTGATCTCTGCCTTGATAACTTGCGCAAGTAGCCGTGATACACAACTATGCTGCACGATTAAGTCGTTTTTCGAAAAGAAAATCTGCAATTTCAACATGTTCCAGCATTCAGAATTATAGCCACGTTAATAACGTTTGTAAGAAACCAAACCGTTTGTAAATCCGTCAATATTTCAGCGAGATATGAGGATTTGTGTGCATGCTGATCACTCACCTTAATGCACAGAGCACTGACATAAGATGGCCGAACGGTGATGCCGGAAGTGACTGCGCCATAAGACATCTAGCGTTTATATATGATATCTATGTGGATATCTATGGCGGGGTAAACAGACGCAGCTTTCATCACGTGACTGATTAAGTTAAAGGGAAGTGCGCGTGGTTTGAAAATGTCTTGGGATTGTTTGATCAGGAACACGCGCTAATGGACGATGATGAGGAGACTTATCGATTATGGAAAATTCGCAAGACCATAATGCAGGTGTGAATGTAGACTGCGTCTGTTCTCTGTTCATAACTCTTTTAGTAGATGTTTACATTAAACACGCGATCATAAGATAAGTAGTGGTATGTTCACAGAATGATAATTTAAATATAAGGTGAATTCAGGGTGATAATTTTTGCCTTTAATATGACTTCAACCTGAATTTTTCTAAATTAAAATATCATACAGACTAAAATAATCATTCAGTTTAATGTTAAGACATGTAGAAATTAAATGGAACGAGATTCAGTACCAGGCATTGACTATAAAACTAACAAACAAAAAGGTAAATGCTTAAAATTGAATGTAAGAGATTGTTTTAGTATAGTATATATTATTAGTATAAAACTGTAAAAATAAATAATAGAAATGTATAAATAAATCATTTTCTTTTTTCCCTGTAGTCGATTTTATCCCTTAAAGGGTCATTCCACCCATTTGAACATTGTTTTTTATTTAAAGTGGGTCATATATGTAGTCGAAATGTAAAATAAATTTTGAATTTGGTGCCTTCGTGACCGAGGAAAGACAAAAAATAACTTCAGGACGCATTTGTATGAAAGACAACAACTCCCACAATGCACCACATTGCACAGCTCCGCAAGCCACTCCCACTAATCCAGAAAGCGAAATCACTCTTCCGTCTACAAGGCTAGCTACCACCAGAGCTTGAAATTCATTTCACACAAAATGTCTAGTTAGTTGGCGAACTCATTAGTGCATTACTCCTCGTTTGTATTTCTTTCGAAAAGGTGAATTATTGCATGGTATCGGGATGTTCAGTCAGAACATATGCGGTGCGAAACTAGGATAGTTCTCAACACAAACGTCCGTGTCCTCGTCTGATTCAGAGATTTCGTCCAGGAGAAATTGTCATCGTTGAAATTCTTTGCCGCAGACGGACTCTATCTCTGTGTTCGTAGCGGTTCGTAGTTGCATAGTGAGATCACCGGCGCCACCAGTCCGCCCTAACTCGAGCCAGTCCGGGCTCCTCGTCCGCGGCAGGCAGGTCTTCTGCCTCGGCTGCTCTTCGCTATAATGCGGCTTGTAAAGGTAGCCACAAACACCTGATTCAAGCATCAGACTTCCGAAATCCTCTTCTTCTATATCATATTGAGCACTCTCCTCCGCTATTGTCATATAACTTTACATCTGTCTCCACAGCGCCTGTTAGCTTAGCTTCAAACAAGATGGAGGATATTGCTTTCAGTTTCAGAGAGTAAAGTCCCACCCACTGATCTGTGATAGGTCTGTAGCGTGAGCGGGTCCCGCCCCCTGGGAAAGATGAGGAACGAGTGTCTGTAGTCTCAACAGAAATCCCCCCCTCTTAAGCCTGGAACACACCAAGCCGACGGTCGGCCGTCGGGCAGTTTCCGTGCGTCGGCCGACTAAATCTTCTCAGTGTGTTCCGCACCGTCGGCTGAAATTGGTCCTCGTCGGCTTTGTAACGGCCGATTCGACATGTTGAATCGGCGTCGGGCCGTCGGTGAAAGAGGGAACTCTGATTCGCTGTTCAGCTTAGTGAATGAGTCAGTGCACGAGAATAATAGCAAAACAGCGAGCGCAGTCAAAACGGTACATATAGAAGGCTGTTCTAATGTTACGTCATCTTACCTGAGTGTTCCTTGGCGAATATTTAAATATTAACACGAGAGGAGTGGAATAAAGAAAGTGTTTAGCAGGATTGATATTCAAAACGGTAAGCACGCACTGCTTTGTTTACGGTTTGTGTATCTGCAGCCGCAGCGTCGGTTTCCCTTTTTGAATAACGAATATAGACGAATATATCTGCAGAAATAGACAGTTGTCTCATTTACACGCAGGCGCAGAACGCGCATAGCTGACAGTCGGCTGTAGTTCTCTCGGTGTGTTCAAGTGCAGCTTTTTACCCCGACGCGAGGCGACAACACAGTCGGCTTTCATCAGCGCTAGTTCGTCGGCGTCGGCTTGGTGTGTTCCAGGCTTTACACTTCCTCCTACAATGACGCAAAATGACGATTTTTGCGTCATTGTAGGAGGAAGTGTAAGAGGTAAATAACGGATTTCTCCCGTCTCAGGGGAAAATGAGAGAGTGTTGCACGACCATTCAATAGTATGACTGGGTTTCTAACAATGCAAAGCTTAGTGCAAATGGGTGGAGTGTCCCTTTAAAACTCATATTTGATTACCAAAATGACATATTTAAACGTTTTTTTCTAGAAAAAAATGTCATGCCTTAAAATATCTTGAATGTAACTCGACACCCTTGCCTTATTTAGTATGCGCGGTTCTATGAATATGCAAATGAGCCTCGCCTCCACTCACTCACTCACTCAGCTCAGAGATCCACTGGTTGACGATCACACGTTGATCTGATTGGTTACAAGGTAGTTTGTGACGTCAGCAACACCAGCGATTTCAAAGCGTGTTTTTGAGACTGTCTTTGGTTCACTGCAGTTTTAAGGAGAAAATACTCAGCAATGGTGTCGACTTATGAATTTACACATGGTTTGTCTTAAAGCATATTAAAAACACCACATAGACACATAAACAACATTAAAAGCTGGATTTTCACCACAGGGGGACTTTAAATAAATAAATAAATGATTAATCATGGTAAAACATTAAAAATGCTAAATTGAACTAAATGCATAACAGTAGAGTACTATAGTGAATAGAAGAAGAAACGTAATAATGTAATATAAAGCTGCCTTTTAAGCGAAGCTCACGTGCCGGTTCTCTCGTGTTGTAGCTCTGCCATGATCGAGGGTTTCTGGTGACCCAGGATGAGCTGGACCAGACCTTGGATGAGTTCAAGGCTCAGTTCGGGGACCGGCCCAGCGAGGGGCGACCCAGACGGACGGATCTCACGGTTCTGGTCGCTCACAATGACGATCCCACCGACCAGATGTTTGTCTTCTTCCCAGGTGAGATCTGGGCCCGTGTTTATCAAGCCTCTGGAATTACTCACAGGAACGCTGATAAGAATTGACTTGAGAGTAAAAGAAAGTGTGTCTCAAAGCTGTGCTTAAAAGTTTGGGTTACACTTTATTTTAAGGTGTCATTGTTACAGTGTAATTATATATTTAAGTACTGAGTAATATTAATAAACTACATGTACTTACTATAGGGTTAGGGTAGGATTAGGGTTTGGTTGAGGGTTATTTGCATACAATTATGCATAATTTACTGTTATTACTATGGTAAGTGCATGTAACATATGTAACAATGGACACTGTATAATAAAGTGTTACCAAAGTTAGTTATCTCAGTCATAATTTAAGTGAAGATCTAAATCTTAAGTGTCAATCTTAGAGATGATTCACGACACAAACGTGATTCTGGATGACGACATTGGCCAATCACTGAATAGATTTCCTTATTTAAGAATATTGTCTAAATGTCATAATCATTTGTTAACAAACAAGTATTCATTACTTCAGTTAGCTCTGTAGTAAATTATTACATTGTTTAAATTAATAATTTTTTAGCTAACTGTGATTTTGTATTATGTACATTTCTGAAATGCATAACTTAGACCGTTTCCTCTGATAACAGACTCTAAATTGTAATATGGACTCCTGCATTTTCTGTAAAGCTGTATTGTGAAAAGCGCTATACAAATAAATGTGAATTAAATTGAATATTCTCAGATAAATTCACATTGAATGGTGAAATTCCTAAGAGTTTACATTAAACACACATTTGATAATAATTATCAAGAGAATACATTGATATACACATTGGAAATGAAAGATAAACACATTTTTTTTCCAACCGACCTGCCTATATATAGTCTAGATTTTATGATATAATAATCAGCCATCATGGATTCCAAAAGAAACCGAAATGCTGAATTAGTCGAACAGTGGAAACACGTTATAAAAGGTTCAGCTCAACATTAAAGGGTTCGTTCCCCCAGAAATGAAAACTCTTGTCAGTAATCACTCTCCCTCATGTTGTTCAACCCCGTAAGACTTTCGTTCATCTTCAGAACACAAATGAAGATATTTCTGATTAAATCTGAGAGCTGGCTCACTCCTCCATAGGCTTCTCTGTTAGTGAAACTTGCCGGCCCAGAAAGTTAGTAAAGACAATGTTTAAAATAGTCCAAGTGACTACAGTGGCTCAACCTTAAGTTTATCAAGCGACGAGAATACTTTTAGTGCGCACAAAATAACAAAAATAACGACTATTGATTTTCTTCTGTGTTTCTCTGAGTGAGTTCCTGTAGTGTAACAGCGCAGCGCTTCTGGGTTATACGTCAGAACGGAGGCTCACTATTGGCCAGAATCACACGCATGACCAGCGTCGGCCAATAGTGAGCCTCCGTTCTGACTAACTTTCTTACTAACTTTTCTGGGATGTCAGATATCATTACCTAGAAGCCTATGGAGGAGTGAGACAGCTCTCAGATTTAATCAGAAATATCTTCATTTGTGTTCTGAAGATGAACGAAAGTCTACAAGTCTTTTCATTTCTGGGTGAACGAACCCTTTAACCTGAGAAAGATGATCCTGCTCTTTCCAAATGATCCCGTTTGATGAACCAGACATTTCTAAAACATTCTTCCTCTCATCAGTGCATCACAAGCCCATACTGGCACCTCATAACCACTGTGAGACTCTCGAGCCGTCCTAAAGAACTGAGCAAGAGTGATTCTTAGCTTTAAGAAATGTGATAACTTGCTTTTATACTTAAGTTTGAAAGTTGGAGTAGATTCCATGAATTCTCAGCACTTAAGACTAAAACGGCACTTCGAGAAGCTTGATAAATACGGCCCTGACGCACGTGAACGCTTCATATGAGCTCATCGCAGTGTGTGTGTGTGTGTGTCATCCACACAGAGGAGATGAAAGTGGGCATCAAGACCATTAAGATGTATTGCCAGAGGATGCAGGAGGAGAACATCACCCGGGCCATCATCGTGGTCCAGACGGGCATGACACCGTCTGCTAAACAGGTACGCTCCCACACACCTGGAGCCGGGGACCAGGGCTCTCGTTTATAAAACTGCAGGATCCGCACTTCCACACCTACCTTGTTTGGTCCGGATTTTCTGGACTTTTCAGTTTGATCCGGATCAAAATTACAGGTGTGAACCCTCCCCATGTAGCCTGATGTCGTCATACTCAGATTCTAGTCAGAATGTGAGTCTGATCTGCTCCATTGGGCTGTGATTATGGGGCGTGTCTCAACCGAATTGGATAGACCTACAACCAATCAGAGCAACGGAGTAAGTGACGTATGTTTTTCATTCATGTTTCCGATCGCGGTTCTCTGTTCCTCTTTTAAAATGAATGCGCTGTCGATATCTTCTATAACAGACGCGATGGCGGAATCTACACGATGTTTCATAAACAAAGTTCAGGAGGAGCACATTCAAATAATCAATCCGGTCTACAGTATCAGCATGAGAGGAAGCATATATTTATTCACTCTGTCAACTCTCCTAACATTCCTTGACAGTTTTCAGCATCCCTCCGCTCACTCTCGGCTTGTTCTTCCACAGCCTGGAATACGGGGGGAGTACTTTGGGTTCGGGCCGAATACCGAGCCGGAGCCTCTCCTCGGACAGCACGCCAAATATGCATTTATTCTATCTGACTTATTTGTAAGCGTGAACTCGTGAAATCTCAATTCTTCAGCGGCAGTCATTTGAATTCAACCCAAGCGCTCGTTGGTGACGTGGATGATTACGTTACCGTTGCTCATCTGTCCATCATCGTATAAAGCCCGCCCTGACAATTTGATTGGTCCGAACAATTTTTGTTCGGGCATAATAGCTCCTCAACGGAACGAGTCCAGACCGAACTTCCCGACCTAAACATTTTGTGGGCGGGGCTAAGTTCGGCTGGCATCCAGGCTACTCCCCATGACCACGATCCGGAAAAGTGCTTTAGTGCGCTCGCATAATTGCAATGTGAAACCAAACCAAAACTTATCGAATGTATAAAATGTATCAAAACATGACCTTGGGTTCAGACCTCGGTGCGACTGTGGAAACGCCATAAAGGTGTATTTGCGCCCGAAAGCCAAAAATGGTGTATGGCAAAAAATATTCAGATTATAAAAGCGTGTGTATGGCAGAACCAGTGCAGAATTCCCTTTATAATCCCAGTCAGCGGAAGATTGTGCGTCTCCTCCCCGAAATAACCATATATAGAGCTTACAACACCTCATCCTCATCTGCATATCATTTGCATATGCATATTCATCCATGTGATGCCATGTTTAACATGTATGTCACATTACATTGCTAAAAATCATTTAGTAGCTTATCCATGCCCTGTTTTTGAAAAAATAAATCAAATAGTATAAAATACATTTAGAAGAACGTTTTTCTCAATCTTTTCCACGGGCCAAATAATAATTTTTATTGCTTTTTTTTATTTTAATGGAAATGGATTGACCTTATTGTGCATTATTGACTGAAAATATTTCCTCAGACCGTGAGTTCTGCTATTATCATGCGCTAAGCAAACATTAAAACAAAGCATACCAGTGTTCAAAAGCAGCAAATATTTATTTTAATTAGAATATACATTTTTTTTGTAAATTCTCTGTAGTGATTTCATGTCATTTCAGTGCTGAACTCCATTGATGAGAATGGCATATTTAATCTAAATGTGTATATCAGATGTAAAACGTAGTTTAAATCATTATTATGACTGTAGTGTTGTAAATGCATGACTGTATTAATGATTATAACTCATAATGAAGATCTTTCATCTGCCGTCAGTCCCTCAGATCACCGTCTCAAACGTTTGTATGCATGTTTTTATAAATCACACGTATGCGTGTGTGAAGTGGCGAATGTGCCAATCTCAGGGCTATTTTGTGCAACGGTTACAAATGAGGCCTCGGACGACGACGACTATGATGATGATGATGATGATGATGATGATGATGATGATTGTTTGCAGTCTCTGGTTGACATGGCACCGAAATACATCCTGGAACAGTTTCTACAGCAAGAGCTGCTAATAAACATCACAGAGCACGAGGTGAGACGCTTTCCCCCGCGGTGACAAAAACATGTCATAAAACACCAGCATAATTCAGGGTTTTTTATGTATTGTGATTTGAACTGTGATATGATTAATATCTGCTGTTAAAAGAACAAAAACTACAAAATTCTTTCCATTTTGACCCAAGCACTAAAATATTTTATAATATGAATATTTAAGAACATTAATATAAATATTATGAATATAAAAAATAAAATAAAAATTGAGATTTGTTATATTAACAAGTATTGCACAAAAATATTTTATAATATGAATATTTCATATATTAAAGCTGATAGTATTTAAGAACATTAACAATATAAGGATTATGAATATTTAAAATATTTATTAAAGTGTATAGTATAAGAACATTAATCATAATAAATATTACATATATAAAAATATTATTTAAAAAAATCATAGATTTGTTATATTAACAAATTGCACAAAACATTTTATAATATACATATTTAAAATCTAAATGCGTATAGTTAAGAACATTAATAATATAAATAATGAATATAAAAAAATTTAATAAATTGAGATGTTAACATATTGCAGAAAAATATTTTATAATATGAATATTTAAAATATTAAAGCATATAGTATTTAAGAACATTGATAATATAAATATTACGAATATAAAAATATAATTTATAAAAAAAATTGAGATTTGAAATATTTTGATTTAAATGTGACATTGCTGTTAAATGAACAAAAACTACTAAATAATAAATCTAATAAGTCTCATTCTAACTTTAATTAAAAAAGTTAAAATATTAATAATAAATGTTATGAATATTTTAAATTCATATTTAAAAAATATGAAAATATAAGTACATATTTCTTTTAAATGTTTAATATTCTTTAATGTATTAACATGACTGGTTCTGTGTCTTGCAGTTGGTCCCTGAACACATCGTGATGACGAAAGAGGAAGTGATCGAGCTTCTGGCCAGATAGTATCCAGATCTAGAGTTACACTGACTGTTGTCTGACAGGTTTCCCACACACTGCTTTACACTCGCTCACTGCTGACCACGTGTTACACACACACACACACACACACACAGATCAGTGTTCGGCCTCTCTGTGACGTCACCTGTGAACAGCTTTTCTTGACTGTCATCAGTAAACTCAAGGAGAGCCAGTTACCCAGAATTCAGCCTGGTGATCCAGTGGCGCGGTACTTCGGGCTGAAACGAGGGCAGGTGAGAAAAACACTTCATCTGAAGACTTTTGTGCAATTTACTTACTATTATAGTATTGAAGTATTACAGTCAAGCCAAAATGTATTCAGACCTTTTCTCACATTATCAGTTTATTCGCTATAGTTTAGAAAATGGTAATAAATATGAGCAGAACTCAGTTGATATTTGACTGGTTTTGTCCGTCCTTCTGTTAGACTGTCTCACACATGAATTATGTTGAATATCTTTCAGCTGTTAAATTTAACTACACAATTAGATAATACCAGTTTAGCTCAACCAATCACCAAGCAATGCTTCATTTTGTTCAGTCTGTGTGTAAATTAAAGCAATTAAAGAAAAAACACTTCAGCAAAACATGCTCAGCTCAAAGTGTCCGAATCATTTTTGGTCCCAAATTTGTTACTGGTAGTCACTGTATGAAGAATATTTGGGTATAATATGTCAGTTTACTTTATTGTGCTCTCCTCATTTACATAATGAACTATAGAGTCCTGCACACACTAGTGAAATGATATCTGGTGTGTGTATGTCCATTAAAGACGTGGTTGTGTGTGTCACAGGTGGTGAAGATCATCCGGCCCAGCGAGACGGCGGGACGATACATCACATACAGACTCGTACAGTAAAGATGCATCAGGATTTGATTCTTCTTTAAGTCGTCTCGTGTTCTTTTGGTTTATAATGGGCGATTCTTGTGATGGACGACAATTAATTTAATTTCCCTTGTTTTTGCAAATCAAAAAATAAATCACCTTTTGTTTAATGAAAGGCTTTATTATGGTGTTGTGAATATTTTAACGTTTCCTCGGAATATATACAGTTTGGGAATGTACACCATGGTTTCGACGCATTTATCAGTCAGGTCATGTGGTTAGTCTGAATACATGGTTCAGATGAAGCTGCTGGAGTAATGAAATATACACACTATTACACATAAAGCATATGTTTGAAAGAGAAATCAGTGACGCATTAAAACCAGCACTGACCAGCAGCGGCTGTTAGTTCAACACAACCGTAACATCGTTTTACGCTCTTCTGTCAATAAACAGAGAGAAAGCTCCAGTGCTTAGATGAAAATATAATAAATACAAATGTTAAAAGTTCCTTTGACAATATATGTGGAGACTTTTTAATATCTACACACCTTGAAATTGTATTATTAAATAATAATGGCATATATGTTTGTTTCTGAAGGACACAAATTATTGTATTCCAGTTCTTTATGGTTTATGCAGAATAGTGCACAGATGTATTGTGATATTGAATAAAGAGACACATTATTATAAACATCCAGTTCATATTAGCCAATATTCGAAACTACACTGATCTCACTTCTACAATCTGAGGTCATATGTCAGTCAAAACCCTCTTAAAGGGATAGTTCACCCAAAAATTTTAGTTAGCCCATGATTTACTCACCCTGAAGTCATCCTAGGTGTGTATGACATTCTTCTTTCAGACGAACACAATCAAGAGTTATATTAAAAAATGTCCTGGCTCTTCCAAGCTTTATAATGGGAGTGAATGGGCATTATTTTCTGGGCATCTGTCATCTGTCCATCATAAAAGTGCATCTATCCATGATAAAAGTGCTCCACACGGCTCTGCAGGGGTTAATAAAGGCCTTTTAAAGAGAAGCCATGCTAGTCATGCTATGATGAATAAATGCACTTTTATGATGGATAAATGCACTTTTCTGATGGATAAATGCACTTTTCTGATGATAGATGTACTTTTCTGATGGATAAATGCACTTTTCTGATGAATAAATGCACTTTTATGATGGATAAATGCACTTTTCTGATGATAGATGTACTTTTCTGATGGATAAATGCACTTTTCTGATGGATAAATGCACTTTTCTGATGATAGATGTACTTTTCTGATGGATAAATGCACTTTTCTGATGAATAAATGCACTTTTCTGATGATAGATGTACTTTTCTGATGGATAAATGCACTTTTCTGATGAATAAATGCACTTTTTTGATGGATAAATGCACTTTTCTGATGGATAAATGCACTTTTCTGATGATAGATGTACTTTTCTGATGGATAAATGCACTTTTCTGATGGATAAATGCACTTTTATGATGGATAAATGCACTTTTCTGATGGATAAATGCACTTTTCTGATGATAGATGTACTTTTCTGATGGATAAATGCACTTTTCTGATGAATAAATGCACTTTTCTGATGATAGATGTACTTTTCTGATGGATAAATGCACTTTTCTGATGAATAAATGCACTTTTATGATGGATAAATGCACTTTTCTGATGGATAAATGCACTTTTCTGATGAATAAATGCACTTTTATGATAGATAAATGCACTTTTATGATAGATGCACTTTTCTGATGGATAAATGCACTTTTATGATGGATAAATGCACTTTTCTGATGGATAAATGCACTTTTCTGATGATAGATGTACTTTTCTGATGAATAAATGCACTTTTATGATGGATAAATGCACTTTTCTGATGGATAAATGCACTTTTATGATGAATAAATGCACTTTTATGATGGATAAATGCACTTTTCTGATGGATAAATGCACTTTTCTGATGGATAAATGCACTTTTATGATGATAGATGTACTTTTCTGATGGATAAATGCACTTTTATGATGAATAAATGCACTTTTATGATGGATAAATGCACTTTTATGATGATAGATGTACTTTTATGATGGATAAATGCACTTTTCTGATGAATAAATGCACTTTTATGATGAATAAATGCACTTTTATGATGGATAGATGCACTTTTATGATGGATAGATGCACTTTTCTGATGAATAAATGCACTTTTATGATGAATAAATGCACTTTTCTGATGGATAGATGCACTTTTCTGACGGATAGATGCACTTTTCTGATGGATAAATGCACTTTCATGATGAATAAATGCACTTTTATGATGGATAGATGCACTTTTCTGACGGATAGATGCACTTTTATGATGAATAAATTCACTTTTCTGATGGATAGATGCATTTTATGGACTTAAAAATAATAATAATGCCCATTCACTACAATTATAAAACTTGGAAGAGGACATTTTTTAATATAACTCTTGATTGTATTCGTCTGAAAGAAGAATGGCATATACACCTAGGGTGACTACAGGGTGAGTAAATCATGGGCTAATTTTAATTTTTGGGTGAACTATCCCTTTAATATTACTATTGTTTGACTTTGGGAATTAACATATACAAATGGTCTAATGGTTGAAATGCCTCCCTAGTCTTACTGATCTGAGACCTGCTCGGAGTCGTTTTCCTCAGTTTCCCCTGAGCCGGTGGTCTGCTCTGGGATGGTCTCCGGGACGAGTGCGCTCAGGTCCAGGCTCACTCTGGGACTGGTCTGCTCTTCTTCTGTACTGGTCTCGCTCTCCTGACTCACCAGAGGAGGGCGCTGTCCTCTCGCTCTGCCCTGCTCCTCCACATCAGAGTCCGAGTCCTGAGAACCTGAGGAACCCGCCGAATGACCTGAAGGAAGAGGGAACGGTACACTCGTTCAACAGTAACACGGCACAATTCTTTAAAAAAATTATAATAATTACATTGAGAATTTTTAAACAAATATTATGATTTGAACTGCAATATGATGAACATTTAACATAAGGATAAAAGGCATTCAAACAAGAGAATTTTACAACTAAACTACTAAATCCTAATGAAATTCAATTCCTAATTCTAATAATAATATTACAAATCTATAGATATAAAATATTTTATATTAAAAATAAAAATATTAAATACAATTTGTAAAAATAACAATCTAATATTTCTTTATATATATATATATATATATATATATATAGTGTGTTTATTTCACAAATTCGCTTAATATATATATTTTTTTACTATTAATACTTTAATATTGTTAAATATTATTAAATATTTATTAATTCTTATATATATATATATATATTGTGTGTATTTATTTAATAGATTCTCTTAATTCAAAATCTGATGCAACATTTTATAATATTAAATATAGTTAAAATAATAAAGTTTTTATTTAAATATTTATACATTTTTAATCATAATATTTCTAATATATTTCCCTATACATTCCAGATCCGCTTAATTTGCAAAACATTTGATAATATTCAGATTTTAAATGTTAAAAATAAACATTACTTATTTAATATTTATTATTTCTAATATGTATTTTTCTCTCACCACATTCCAGATCCGCTCTGTCTGTCTCTTCATGAGTTCCAGTCTCACAGTCCTGTGTGGAGGAGAATATGAGTAAGTGCATCAGAACCTCAGAATAAACATCATGTGACTGTGTGCAGAGTCAGACCTGGCTCTGGGCTGGAGAGGAGACTGAGGAGGAGGAGGAGGAGATGAAGATGCTCTGGTGGAAGACGATCAGAGCCTCTACGATGCGAGCCTGATGAGGGTAATCCACCAGAGATGAGAGCGACACCGTGGCGCCGGTGGGTTTGGGTCTCATCAGGGTCGGCCCGAACACAATGCCTAAATTACTAGCGCTCATTTTATTATCTTGCTCCAACTCAGACACTCTGAGAGAGAGAGAGAGAGAGAGAGAGAGAGAGAGGGAGAGAGAGAGAGAGAGACAGAGACAGAGTGAGAGAGAGAGTGAGAGACAGTGAGTGTGAGTGAGAGTGAGAGTGAGAGAAAAGAGAGAGAGTGAGAGACAGAGACAGAGTGAGTGTGAGTGAGAGAAAGAGTGAGTGAGAGACAGGGAAAAGAGAGAGAGTGAGATACAGAGACCGAGTGAGTGTGAGTGAGTGAGAGACAGATAAAAGAGAGAGAGAGTGAGAGACAGAGTGAGTGTGGGTGAGAAAGAAAGAGAGAGAGTGAGAGACAGAGAAAAGAGAGAGAGTCAGAGACAGAGTGAGTGTGAGTGAGAGAGAAAGAGTGAGTGAGAGTGAGTGAGAGACAGAAAAGAGAGAGAGAGAGACAGAGTGAGTGTGAGTGAGAGAGAAAGAGTGAGTGAGAGACAGAGAAAAGAGAGAGAGAGAAAGAGAGAGTGAGTGAGAGACAGAGAAAAGAGAGAGAGAGTGAGAGAGACAGAGAGAGAGAGAGACAGAGTGAGTGTGAGTGAGAGAGTGAGTGAGAGACAGAGAAAAGAGAGAGTGAGAGACAGAGTGAGAGTGAGAGAGAAAGAGAGAGTGAGTGAGTGAGAGACAGAGAAAAGAGAGAGAGAGAGTGAGAGAGACAGAGAGAGAGAGCGAGAAAAAACAACAACACTAGTATTATACAGTGATGTTTCATATTTCATCACACTTACGACAAATCTATAAAACGGCAGTTTTGAGAACTTGATATTTCAAGAAGTGACTATTAAACAACTTTTCTTTTTCTCATATTCATAGTTATAATGGTGACCAGTTGCAGGACCTAAAATACATGCTCTCATATATGAAAATGTTAAAACAAATTATAGTTCATGTTGTTTTTCAACTACCAAATTATTTTGCATGCCTTGTTTATAAATGTATTTGTGTTCTGAACTCGTATGACTTAAATTATTACATATTTGACTATATTATTAAAATATAAAAACATTTAAAATTAAATTTTATAATAATGACCTATTAAATTATTATTAGATTATTAGACTTAAATTATTAATATATTAAAACTTAAATACACTATATATTAAGAAGTTATAAAATATTAATTAGCCATTTTTTTTCCATTATTGAATTATTAAATTAATTACAATTATTATTAGCATTATTAAAGTGTCCCTTTATGATTTTGTAAAGTTACAGTGTTTCTATAATTATGAAGATCAATATATTTTATGATACATTTCAAAATGACATATTTTATCATAGTTTTTGTAAAGTTCAGAGCAAAGTGTCAGTATTTAGACTTTTTTAAAAATATTATACATAATTGAATATGGCATTGACATGTCTAATAATCGCCTCGCCGTCGGTTGTGAATGTGTTGGTCAGGTCTGAGTGTGCAGAAGCTCACCTGCGCAGGTGTCGGACGATGTACTGCAGCGTGGAGATGTTAGTGTGTGGCAGCCGCTTGAGCAGCTCTCTGAGTTTCTGCACTAATGTCTGCACCTCCGGCTCGGTTTCTGGCCCACGATCCACCAGCTCTGGGCTTTTCATGCCCTCGCCGGCCTCTGAGCCGTCTGAGCTCAGGCTCTCCTTCGCCAGTCCCATCAGATCATTATACTGACGGAAGGGCATGATGGGCTCCGGCAGCTGAGGAGGAGACAGAGACCGTGAACATAACACACTACACGCAATAAAAGGTCTTTTCCATGTTAATCAGTGTTTGTCCTAATCAGCCGCGACGATTCTATTTTAGAAACGGTTTCTATTTTTCTGCGACGTCGCGCTGGAACAACAAACACAAAGTGTGGCGATGATGATCTCAGGTGCTGTTTATGTGCTTTATTTAATGTTAAAAGCGTGTAATGTGACTTTGAATATCATTTAGTGCTCCAGCTTTGAGGCTGTAAAAGCAACAATGGATAATTCACCTCAGATCTTGAAATTAAACAAATGGAAACAAGAACGTTCAAACTGTGAACAAACAGTGTATTCTTTGACAAAGATTGTTTTAGTAACTCAGTAGCCTATGTGTTTTAATAATGTTTAAATGGTGTAATATTTGTGAATGATTATGTCTTATCCGGATCTTATCTAGCAAAACAATCGGCCATTTTCTAAAAAAATAAAAATAAATTATATATAGACCTTTCCAACGTGATGACGTAATACGTGGCGTGAGCATTTGTAGTTAAAAAGTATACATATATTTTTTTTTTTGTGTGAAAATGACCGATGGTTTCGCTAGATAAGACCCTTATTTCTCGACTGGGATCGTGTCGAGACTTTGAAGCTGCACTGAGACGGACATTTGAACCTTCTTTGAACATTGGTATAGCTGGTTGCCATTGAAGTCCATTCTGTGTAGAAAAATCCTGGAATGTTTTCCTCAAAAACCTTAATTTCTTTTCGACTGAAGAAAGAAAAACATGGACATCTTGGATGACATGGGGGTGAGTAAATTATCAGCAAAAATGTTTTTGAAAGTGAACTAATGCTTTAATATTAAGTGACTTGCATTTTAGACACAACATTGCCTGTTTTTGTTCAATTTCACCAACAAAGATAGTTCCGAACAAAGCAACAGCACTGTTTTGTGTCCCTGAGCGAAACGCGGCGGTGTTTCATAACTGAATGAACGAATCGGTTGAATGAATGATTCAATGACTCGCTCATTAAGCTTAGTTCCTGAATTGATTCAGTTGAAACTCAGTGACTCACTCATTAACAGTGACTTGCTGCCATTTAAAGTATCTTTTAATTTTTTTAAAGAGGAAAATATGTTTTTGGAATCAGAGCCCCAAAATGAATAAGAAGCAAGTATTGGATTTCATTCAGCACATATGATGCTATAGATTTCGCTCACAAATCAGTGCAAAACGAACAGGAAACGTCTTTCCAGTAAACACTCTTAGAATGGAAGTGTGAGCTTGTATTTGTGTTGACCCGTGTCAGGTGACTCACCTGTCTCAGGTAGAGCTTTAACACGTTGCTGATGTCATGTGGAGACGCCTGCGAGAGCTCCACCAGCTCTTTGCCGTTCTCAAACGCCTGGCACAACTTTTCCACACGGGTCTTCACGCCGTTCACACGATAGATTCCCTGAAGAGGAGCAAAGAAAGCATTAACCCTGTCAAGCCTACTGTGTCTGATATGAAAATATCCAAGACCTCTAAATGATCAGAATGATAATGGTATAAAGTCTTTTAAAACGTCCACCTTCAGCTTGTGGTTCACGTGTCTTTTTTTCTGTCAAATCTTTAATGATTTAATAGAGTAAATGTAAAAGCTTTGATATCGTCAATAATGTTTTTAAGATGAACACTTACTGGACTGAAGCAACTTCGGTTTACTTGATTATCCAAACATCATTTATTAGAAATATCAGGTTAAAATGTGAGTCTCAAATATGATCATCAGGCTTTTGAGGAAGGTTTATTTGTTCATCTCTCAATCATTGTATTGCATTGCATTATATGCTTTAAAAATACAGAGCTTTGATCATAAAACTAAACATTTAAATATCATCTGACTAAGACATTTGGAGATATAGAGTGACGACTGATATTTACATGCATTAAGTTGAGATAAAGATCTCATTGATTGATATTACAAGCTATCAAAATGTCTTCTTTTTGACCATATATCAGAAACTGCACCAAATTGCTCAGTTTGTTGTTGTTTTTTCCTCCTCGAGTATTTATATATTCTCATATTCTCATTATATCAGACAGAATGAGCCATAAAATGCATCGTTTTAAGGTTCAATAAACTATTCCATTTGATGGTATTATCTATGATTGTTTAATATGTCAGGCTTTACAGGATTAAAACGGTTTTGGGAGTAGTGAAGTTCAAATCTGCAAAACTGGGGAATTATTTTTTCCAACCTTGTCCATTAAAACAAATATATCATGAAGTGATGCAATTAACCAGTAATTTGTGTGCATAACTTGCATGCATATAATGTATAAAGTTGTTTATTCGCTGTTTTACTTCAAATTTTATTTGCAAATGAAGCAATGAGCAAACATGCACCAATGAGCCAAAACATTATGACCACTTGTATAATATGCTGTTGGTCTTCCGCGTGCTGCCAAAACAGCGCCGTCCCGAGGTGTGGACTCTACGAGACTCCTGAAGGTGTCTTCTGGTATCTGGCACCAAGACATTAGCAGGAGATTCTTCATGTCCTGTAGGTTGCAATCTCACAGATGCTCAATTGGACTGAGATCTGGGGAATTTGGAGGGCCAGGGCGACACATTGAACTCTTCATCAGTGTGTGCATTATCCTGCAGAAAGAGCCTCTTCCACCAGGGAACACCAGTGTCATGAAGGGCTGAACCTGCTCTGCAACAGTGTTTAGGTCGGTGTCACCTGTCAAATTTACGTCCACATGGATATCCAGACCCAGGGTTTCCCAGAAGAACATTGCCCAGAACATCACACTCCCTCCACCGGCTCGTCGTCGTCCCACAGTGATCCTGGCGCATCACTTTATCAGGTAAATGGCACACATACACGGCCGTCCATGTGATGTAAAAGAAAACAGAACTCATCTGACCAGACGACCTTCTTCCACTCCTCCAAGGTCCAGTTCTGACGCTCGCGTGACGATTGTACTCTTTCACGAGTGGACAGGTTCATCCAGGCGCTCTGATTGCTCTTCTGTGTGTTGTGACACATTCCTCCCTTAACCATCATTAAAGTTTGTGTGACTTGTGCCACAGTAGAGCTTCTGTTGGCTCGGACCAGACGGGATGGTCTTCAATGCTCTCATGCATCGATGAGGCTTCGGCGTCCAACACCCTGTCGCCGGTGTGTGGTTTATTCCTCCTCAGACACGGTTAGTAAATCCTCATCACTGCTGACCGCACAAACCTCGCCGATTCAGAGATACTCAGACCCAGTCGCCTTGCCAAAACAATGTGGCCCGAGTCAAAGTCACTGAGATCTTTATTCCTGCCCATTTCTGCTCATCAAACATGTTCATTACGAGAACTGATTGTTTGCTCACCATCTAATCTACCCAGACCTTAATATGTGGCCTTGTTAGGAGATGATCAACGATATTCGCTTCAACTTCAATGTTTTGGCTCATCAGTGAACATTTATAATTCATTTAATGCTGGTAAACATTCAAACCAATCCGATAGAAATAAAGCTTTCAAAGCTTTCCTCTCGCACCTTCATTTTGAGTGCTCTCCTCTCGATCTCTGTGATGCACTTCTTGATGATGAAGGGAACGCCCTCCACGTCGCCCTGCAGGACTTGAGAGAAATCCCGTCCGAAGAGCTGCAGACGACCCTGGAGCTTCTTATGACCACACTGGATGGCCAGAGACTCCAGACACTTCTTATGGCACGCCAGGAAACACTGACACACAAACACACACAGATGAGATCAGATGAGAACAAAACGAGAACTGAATAATGACAATATTGTCTTCTGTAGAGCTGCTTTACAGCTGAAAATGAAGTTTTCTGTCTGTTTACTGGTTATTACTGCGAAGCTGCTTTAAAACAATTTGCACTGTATTGGGTTCAATGATAAGGATTTATATATATATATATACAGACCCTTTCCAAAAAATTTGAATATTACATGAAATCACACAGTAATTACACAGTGATACCATGGTCATTGAACCAGGTTTTGGTTCTTTTGGCAGTGTAGGCAGGTGCAAATCCTGCTGGAAAATGAAGGAAGCATGAAGTGCTCTGGAAATGTCCTGGTAGACGGCTGCGTTGACTCTGGATTTAATAAAGCACGGTGGACCAAAGTCCTCTTTTCTGATGAGAGCAAATTTTGCATCTCATTTGGAAACCAAGGTCCCAGAGTCTGGAGGAAGAATGGAGAGGCACACAATCCAAGATGCTTGAAGTCCAGTGTGAAGTTTCCACAGTCTGTGTTGGTTTGGGGAGCCATGTCATCGGCTGGTGTTGGTCCACTGTGCTGTCCACTCAACGCAGCCGTCTACCAGGACATTTCCAGAGCACTTCATGCTTCCTTCAGCAGACAAGCTTTATGGAGATGCTGACTTCATTTTCCAGCAGGATTTGCACCTGCCCACACTGCCAAAATAACCTGGTTCAGTGACCATGGTATCACTGTGTAATTACTGTGTGATTTCATGTAATATTCTAATTTTTTGAAATCCTGTTTCCGTGGGTTTTATGAGCTGGAAGCCCAAATTATGTACAAATAAACAACTAAATACTTGAAATCGTTTAAGTTGTGGGCCCTGAATCTATAATCTATGGAAGTTTAACGTTTTGAATGGAATTATGGAAATAAACTTTTCTATGATATTCAAATTTTTTGGGAAGGGTCTGTATATATATATACACATTTTAAGTTGTGTTGCTGTTGTTTCGACCCATGTAATGTGTTCTAATAAGAAAACACCAATATGTTTGATACCAGAGAACTTTTACAATTCTCGATTGATTCCAATTTTGATACCCCAGCAAAACTAACCTTACTAATATAGGATTTAATTAAAATAATAAGAACAGTCTCAATATGGACTTGATTATCTGCACCAATTATTTCATGATGACACACTTAAATCATTCGAACAAATAAGAAATGAATTCACACTCCCAAGGTAGATATTTACAACTGAGACATTTCCTCACAATGCATAAGGATCTAGAAATTATTAAAAAAACCTCCCCAATAGAAGTTTATTTTAAAGAAATGCAAATTGGACGTGCGGTCAAAAAAATAATTTCTAAAGTTATTATTTTTGACTAAGAATTCAAATAACACATTACAGATCAAGGAAAAATGGGAGGCTGAAATTAATGAAACAGTTCCTCTTGAAACTTGAGAGGAAGCTTGTGGAGAGGGACATCTCCTGACCAACTCTAATGTCTGGAGGGAATTCAAATGGAAGATAATAACCAGATTTTTTCCCCACAGATAATTGCAAAATGTAATCCATCCTGCTCACACAAGAGCTGGAGAAATTGTGGCCAACATGTTGGTAACCACACTCATATCTTGTGGTCATGTCCAAAATTAAGAAATTACTGGAAAGATATATTTGATGCTCTTAAAGAAATCTTCCAGTATGAAATCCCAGAAGACCCCATAATAGCCCTTCTAGGTGTGCGTCCAGAGGGCCTTGAGGGTAGAGCTAAAAGCCATTAAGTGTATTACATGCAGATGGTTAAAACCTGACCCTCCATCATACAACGCTTGGATTCAAAACGTATGGAACAAATCACATTTGCATTACGACTCCAGAAAACGGTTTTCTTAAAGAGGTGGGCCCCTGTAATGCCTTTAATACTCCAGTGATCATGAGTTATACTGTCACATACACCCTGTGTTCATCTCTGCCTTTCTCCATTCCTTTATTTTTATTTATTTATTTATTTATTTTTTCCTCCCCCTGTAATTGTTTTCATTATCTGTAATGTGTACGATATAATTAAGTCTTGAAGAATTGTCAATATTGTGGAAACATAATGGACTAACATGTTAAAACCCGATGCCATACTGTATTGTATGTAATGCTGTGGTTTAAAAAAACAAAAAAAAGTAAAAAAAAAACAAACAAAAAAACTAGTTATTGTTTTTGACCCATGTATCCTTGTATTGTAATAAATAAGGCTATGAAACCCAAAATTTTAGATACCAGTGAAATTTAACAATTCTTGATTACAATTTCAATACCAGAGCTAAAACTACTAATATAAATTTAAAAGATTATCAAAAAACAAGTAAACAGACGTTAATAACAAAAGATTTGTTCAACTACAAGCAATGACAAATAGCAAATAACAAAGATACAAATGAAATAATCAGTGTTTTTAATGTATATATTAAAAGCACTGTAGAGCTGTAAAGCTTTAATGTAAAAACCTCACAATAATGGTGTTTTATACAGTTGATTTGCAGGTATTATAGATCTACAGTTTTGTCTTAAATGCATTGGTCAGTCTCACCTCCTCACATTCTGCGCCCTGGAAATAAACGTAGCTGTCACACTCTCTGCACTTTGATGGCGTGCGCAGTTTGCGCAGCCGATGGGTTTTTGCAGCTTTGGACAATCCCACATTTTTGAAAGGTCCAGTGGGCACCACGCTTTCCGGTTCAATCCCATTTATACCTAAAACACAACAAACATCCACACACACTCATCATATATAATGACTACATACTACACTGAACTAGATCGACTAAACAAGATCTCTTCAATATCTTTATTGTTTCTCCTAGACAGCAATGAGTTTAAGGCAGGACACTACAGATGAATGGGGTGCAACGTTTAACTAATATATATCACTTTCCCAGTTGATAGTTAATCACAGGACTTTTTCTTTTAGACATAAACTTAGAAAATTTCTGGAATGTTGTTTAAATAAGCAAATGAGGCATTATCTAATTAAAATTGCACTAATTTGCATATATTTCCAGGACCAAAATCTGAGCATTTGATAAAGCCAGGTTCAAAGTTTTAGTTTCATTTTGTTGATTGACACATTTCAAGAGTTAAAGGTTTTTACTGAGGGGATTGTGGATTTCTCTTTTTATCCTCCTTTTATCAATCAGAAACATTTTCAACATGTTTTTAGGAATAAAATGTTAAATACATCAGTTGAATGATACATGAACAAACTCAGTGCAGGAGAAAAAACTTAGGGAACACAAGTTTGGGGTCCACTTGTTAGTTGCTTATTAGCTTGCATATTACTAGCATATCGGCTGATTATCAGTACTTATTAATGCCTTATTCTGCATGAACATATTCTACATCTCTTAATCCTACCCAATAGCTAAACTTAACCACTACAACAACTACCTTATTAACTATTAATAAGCAGTAAATTAGGAGTTTATTGAGGCAAAAGCCGTAGCTAATCGTGAATATGTGAATGTGAATAACCAAATTGTGACCAAAACACATGCAATATATATATATATTGCATTTGAAATCTATGGGTGCAAATAGGTAAAGTGTAATAAAATAAACACTTAAATGTGCACTTTGGATGGATTATTTCCACGTTATAGGAGCAAAATAGCCGAAAATCCCGAAATTGGCCAGTGCATGAAAAACATTGGTTTTGTTTGTAGTGTCTAGTCTTAAACGGAGAGCAAATTGAGACTTTGGCTCAAGTCTCCTGCTTCTCAGATGCTTCTCCATAGAAAAAGACCCCAGTAATCTCACATGTGTTTCCTCTAGAATTTCAGAAGAGATTGTTTCAATTGTGCTCAGATTTGCAAAGACGCCCGAGCAATAAAACGTTCCTCTGGGTATTTATGTTTAATGTTTCCTTGAACTGTAATCTGTCACTCACTTTGTTCAAATGGGGTCATGGTGCCGTCTCTCTCCTCTAAATCCTCATTGGACGACAAGGTGGCTGCAGAAACTGGCCTTGAAGGTTTTGAGATGTCACCTGAGACCAAAACAACATACAAAATTATGGTTTATAAAAAAGTTTTTATTTTATTACTGTAAATGCCGAGGTGTTGAACTGAGAGATATCAGAGGTCACCCATTTGCTTTATATGTAGACTCCTAAATGATTGTGTATATTTTAAATATTTGTCTATTTTTTTGTGTAGATTAAGTAGTTGGTCTATTTAATACAGATGTTTCACTGTTTGAGCAAAATAATTCAGCATTTGTAATGGCAATTGCTTTAAGAATCTGCAGAGGTGGGAGTAAGTCACAAGTAAGTCTCAAGTCTTAACCTTCAAGTCTCAAGCAAGTCCAAGTCAATTTTGTGAAAAGCAAGTCAAGTCACTGCTTTATGTCAAGCAATTCAAGTCAAGTCGTAGCTTGGGTTAAGCAAGTAACTGGCAAGTCATAAATTTTTGACGATTTAACTGAATTTATATATTAAAGTAAGTTAAAACTGTAGTAGTTACGGACTATGGGATTTTTATTTGCAACAAAAAAATTGCAATATGCATTTCTACTCAAAAGGACTCCACATACAGCTGAGTTGTTAATACAATAAAAATCTAAAAATAAAAAAATAAATAAAATGTAAAACTACATAGCCTAAAATGTAACTGAAATTAGGCCAACATAAAAGCATGTAAAATATTGAAACAGCTGCTGTACCTAAATATGCCTCAAACATTGCAGAAGACCATTAAAAAGTATTAATCAATGCAAGTATAATGGTTTCTATGCCACCAAATGGCATTCTTCAAACAAGCATCCCCTTTATGGAACATGAACATGTATATCCTCAAGTTAGATATTAAGTTAGAGAGAAAAGAGAAAGAGAAAGAGAGGTTATTTGATTTAGTATGATTAAAGTGAGTGAATGTGTGTGCATATGTATGGGTGAAGAGTGAAGAGTGTATTGTTTGCATGTGCATGGTTGAGTTTGACTGTTTTTTTTATTTTCATGTGTGTGTGTGTGTGTGTGTGGAGAGAGAGAGGTGTGATTTGAGTGTGATTAATATTTGTGAGTGAATGTGTGTGTGTGCAGAGTGTATTGTTTGTTTGCATGTGCATGGTTCTGCTTGCAAGTTCGAGGTTTTTATTAATTTTTTATTTGTTTTGTTTTATTTATTTGTGGATGCATGGTTGGGTTCGCAAGTCTGTATGAATTTTTTTATTTGTGTGTGTGAGGGTGTATACAATCTTTTATGTGCATCCCCAAAAACTATCCATAGGCTTTTCACTCAAAGTCTAACACTGAAGACCAATTATTAGACAGTGTACGATTGCAAAAAAAAAGTTTACAGTTTGACAAAAGCACAAGGTTGTGTTTTATTGCGAGTGTACACAAATATAAGTAAACACTTTGCAGTTTGAATGATGTCCTGTACTATGAACTAAATGACAGAGTATGTTTGTATGTTTCCACTGTTCGATCGCGCCCACGCCTCTTTCACACACACCCACACACACCCACACGCAACATATTTCAGCATTGCAATCTTGACATCGCACTCGCAGCCTGTTCAGCCACAGAGCTAAGACAGATTAGGTGACCGTTAAGAACCCGCGTATCTAACAGTAGTTCCGCATTACATTCATTAATTTGCACGTGAGTGTTATTTATTTTTATACCGTGTAAATTCATGCACCAACCGTGACACCCGTACCGTTTCGGTTCAATACGAATACATGTACCGTTTCACCCCTAGTCTGTGCAGCGCCAGCTCAAGTCGAACAAGCCTGTTAGCGCTCTCTGCTTGCCTGCTGCGTCACGTGGTTAGGTTGCGGTGCGTTCAAAAACAGATATTTATTAAACAGAATACAAGTTGAGTCATTTAACTCAAGTCCGAGTCAAGTCTCAAGTCATGAATATAAAGTCAAAGTCAAGTCTTTTATAAATATTTGTCAAGCAAGTCTCAAGTCCTAAAATTTGCGACTTAAGTCCGACTCGAGTCAAGTCATGTGACTCGAGTCCCCCACCTCTGAGAATCTGTAATAATGCTGAAAGGTCAATAAAACAATAGACTGATCTGGTTTTGTCTCTTACCAGTGCTGGAGGTCGGGGAGCCCAGTCCACTTCCCGGACCAACACTGTCAGTGTCACTCAGTGTGGACGGCCAGGACTTATGAGCTTGATGATGGTCTCTACCTGCAATGACAAATCACAACACATATGTCCACATAATCAATCATTATTCGTTTTAAAATGACAATTCACATCAAATACCATAAATATTGTGACTGCAATGATAAAAACAGCGATCACACTGACAGCAATCTCTTCTGTAACACTGATAAGAAGGTAAGAAGATATGGGTGACACTTTATTTTAAGGTGTCATTGTTACAGTGTAATTATATATTTAAGTACTGAGTGATATTAAGCAACTACATGTACTTACTATAGGGTTAGGGTAGGATTAGGATTTGTTTGAGGGTTATTTGCATGTAATTATGCATAATTTACTGTTATTACTATGGTGAGTGCATGTAACAAATGTAACAAGGACACTGTAAAATAAAGTGTTACCAAGATTTGTTGTGCGTACGGCCCCTAAAAACTGATTTCGGATCATTTATTGTATGTAAAACTGACCTTGACCTCGTCTTTGTTTAACCACGGCCCCTTCTCCAAACCCCGCCTCCTCTGGGGTGGGCGGAGCTTCAGAGCTGTTGTTCCGGGTTCGAACATGCCTGATTGGGATAAAAATTATTGCATCATTTCCTTATTGTAACACATTCTTAATAACGTACAGATTGTTACAGCGACATTTCAAGCATTCGTGCTCAATGCACAATTTATCTGGAAGTAATATTAACTAGGGCTGCACGATCTGAGGAAAAAATCATATTGCAGTTTTTCTGATAAAAATTGACTGAAATTCACAATTTTGCCAAAAATAATATAATATAAAATAAGTAACACTTTACAATAAGGTTTCAGTTGTTTACATTAGTTAACATGAACTAACAATGAACAATACTTCTACAGCATTGATTAATAAATGTTAATCTCAGCATTTACTAATACATTTTTAAGATCAAAAGTTGCATGTTAACATTAGTGAACATTAGTGCACTGTGAACTAACATGTTAATAAACTAACATTAACAAAGGTTAATAAATGCTGTAAAAAATATATTATTCACACATTTGTTCATGTTAGTTAATGTAGTTAACAAATGTTAACAAATAAGACCTTATTGTAAAGTGTTACCAATAACTATTACTAATTACTAAATACAAATGTGAAAAATAAGAAATATTGCTATTTTAATATTTCACAGTAAAGTAAATAAATTGTGCATTTAAAAAAAAATACATTTTACAATTGTAAATGTACAATACTTATATTTATGTCTTAATTTCATTTTCAATTGTCAACCATGAAACCAAAGGTTGTATTTGTTAACATTAGTTAATGCACTGTTAACTAACATGAAGAAACAGCAAACAACTGTATTTTTATGAACTGACATTAACAAAGATGAATACATTAATAAATACTGTAATAAATGTATTGCTCATTGTTAGTTGATGTTATTAACACATTAACTAATGTTAACAAATGAGACCTTATTGTAAAGTGTTACCAATTAAATTGCAGCACATGTGAGTTGATAATCGTACAAAGCCATATCACAATTTCGGTTTTATTTTGATTAATCATGCAGCCCTAATATCAACTAAAAATGCAATGCAGTGAGGTCATGTGACAACTGTAAAAAACATGCACGTTGCCTACTTTACCAAAAAATAGTTTATAATATAGTATGCCAACATCCCATTCTGAACATACTCAATGATGTGTTGTAACAGGGATTGCTCTTACTGGTGGCTGGACGCAGAGTACGGCTCAAACTGGTACTGTATGGGCAGGTCTGTGCGGAGCTGCAGGTTCTTGACGTACGAAGCGTATTGCTGACCCGGATCATACAGCTTACAGCTCTCACAGAGCGTCTGGAAATGCACCGGCAGCGCTGCCGTCTGAACATGCATCGTCTGATAGTACGAGATGGTGCACTGGACAGAGAGGAAGAGGACGCATTAAACACAAAAGCATCCCTTTACACACACCAGTGGCCTAAAAAGTGGCAGGATTAGGATTTGTGTGTCCCAAATACAGTATATTTAAAATGTTATACGACCAGATGGAGTACTACTTTTCTGTTAGATTGCATTTTAGGCTAATATTACTCACAATCCCTTGTAACCCCTTTAAAACCCCTTAAGTGTCACCGGTGGGCCCACAGCCATTACATATTTAAAACAGTAATATCCTATACTAAACCTAAACTAATCTTGACAAACTATATATCATTTGAAAGCTTACAATATCTAGTTTTTATATCTGATTTTGAAATAGCGACGAACGTGAAAATTCATGAAAGAATGGTAGAAACCTCAGTTTGTTTTCATGCCAAGAGTTCAAAAGATAACATCCATTCAATTTTTTTTGTTGAAAAAAACGTCTGAAATTTTTTTAAATATAAAGAAAAAAATAATAGATTCATCATTTGTGATGAGGCAGCGAGCTATAACGCACATACATGTTCTTTTATGTGTTTATTAGAGGTTGAATTCATATCAGAAATCTGCCAAACTTCCCATACAACTTCTGAATAGTGTACTTCATAAATTGTAAGAAAATTGTATGAAATAATGGTTTAGATCACTCAAGCCACATATGGAAATGGAGGCGCCCTTATATGGGCAGTAATGGAGTCTGGTTGTCTCCTAGTGAAAAAGTTTGGTACTGCACCCAAACAAAATCTCACTGAAAGCTCATTTTTTGAGATATCAACCTAAAATTTGAAACACAACTTGTTCAGATTTTTGGCTTTGATTTGTTTTGCAGTTTTAGAGTCCAACATGTTTTGAAAATGTATATTTTATATAAAATATGAATCATATTTTTTTTTACATTGTACATTTTCATATAGTCAAGACTTCTATAACTTTTTATGTTTCACTTTCTTAAATTATTCCACTTCTACAAAAATCGTCAATATTCGTCTATATTCCAAAGTATTTTTGTATTACAACCATTTAAGTTCAAAATGTGCATTTTCATGTCTATTAAAAAAAAAAAGGGGGGGGGGGGGGGGGACACTTAAGGGGTTAAAGGCCTGGGTATATTTAATTTTCGTGTCCGCACAGCTTTCAAAGTATATTCAAGTGCGGATGGACACAGTCGACACATGCTTTTTCTACTACAGAGGTCAGAGGGCAGCACTGAGTCGTGTCATTTACAGGAGATTAGCTCGGAAGGACAGAAGAAGAAAAGTAGCGGATCTGCCATTGCATGCACAGTTTAGAACAAGAACCAAAACATAACGCTGGTGAAGGATATGCTGTTTGCTAACGGTTTTGTATCATTCTTTACACACTCCTCTGCGACTACAGTACATCACAACTGTGTCTATCGCCACCTAGTGGACTCTTCTGTCCCAACATTCACCTTGAGCATGTGCTGTTGCACGTACACCATCTCATCACAAAAAATTGTCTGCACGCGGACGGTTCAATGTCACGATATATGATATTATCGCCATATTATCTTATTATTTTGCTATGTAAATAAGCTTCCTGGGTTCTCGAATCTGACTAGACAAGAGGCTTTCCAAATATATGCTGACTTTGAGTGCCACTTCACAAGGCTCAAGTGACGATCAACACGTCTCCTGGGTAATGATGAAGCTGATGTTTCACTTCACAGAGATCGATGCACTGAAGAGCGCTGACGACAGTCATGGGACAAAGATATCACACTCATCTTCTGACAACTGATGGCAAACTGATTTTTTTCACAAATATATGACTTGACCTGAAGAAGGACATACGCAGGTAATTGCATTCGCTCAGTTCCCTTCTCGCTGTCTGCTCTGTGTGTGTGTGTGTGTGTGTGGAGGAGCTACCTGAGACCCACCTCCACACTTAGTGATAGGCTAAAATGCTTGTGAAATTCATTTTTATGTTAACAAACATGAATGTAAACACAATGGGCAACATATCGCGTCACCAAAACGTATCGCGGTCATGTCCATAAATCGTGCGATAAGTCAATATAGGAATTATCTCGATGGGCCAACCTCCCGATAATGAAAAGATCGTCGTGGAACGCGGACAACCGAAGAATACTTTGGGCTTAAGTCTGTGATAGCACTGGCATACTGTTTTTGGGAACAATTTCACTTATGTCACTTTTTTTCATATTAAAACAATGAGAATGGAGTTTTTTTTTTTTTTTTTGCATTACGATAAAATGTACTTGTGATGAAAATCTCTCACCGCTCGCAGGATCTGGTCGGTCTGTCTGATGAGCTCTTGGATCTGTTTGAGCACGTTCACCTTCATGTCCTCCAGCTCCTGCTGTTGAGTCGTGGCGTCCGCGATGCAGGTGCGATACGTCGCCTCGGCCTCCTCCGCCTGTGGACACACACACACACACACACAGACTTGACATAGTACTTCCTCTAGCTTGCTTGTCTTAAACGGGGTATATAATGAAAACTAATTAGTCGACTTGATTGTTTTGTAAATCAGGCACAAATGCTGCCCTTGAAATTGAATTTTTTGGTGAATATTATGAAAATTCAAAAGTAAAACAAGTGAGCAATGATATTTTGCTTACAGAACATTCATTGCATTTAGGGATGGCCCGATACCGATACTGGCATCGGGGATCGGGCCGATACTGTCCTCATATACTCGTACACATAAAAATTTGCCGATACCACGCACCGATACCACGTACATTTTGCAAAACGAAACTGCGAGTGCTTTGACAAGGTGAACTGAGGCATAGACGCGCGAGCTGGTCGAGCACATCCCTTAGTTTAAACAGACATCAGTGGAAAGTTTGTTCAGTCAGATGTCAATGGCAAAGAAATTAAACGAGGCATGTAGCTTATTATGAACGTTAACTGACGAGAGAGAGAGAGAGAGAGCGAGCGCACTTCTGTTGAATGCTCTTGATTGCTGATCGTTCACTCAGCACATGTTATTTGGATGAAAACTAAATCGTATATGTAAGTAAAGTAAAACATGAACTGTTACCTGGCTGAAGTATAACGAGTGGTTCCCTACATTATTACAGGACGTGTGCAGGTTAAGAAGTTTCATGAACGCAAACATCCGAAGCGCGCGCCTCACAAACCAGCGTCTCAGCGCGCGAATACTGAATTAAATTGTCTTTCACGTCTTGCGCTTGTACGGACGAATTCACACAAAACTATGTAATAACGCCCGTCTTGGTGAGTATCCTATAGTAAACAAAGTCGGTTATATCTCAAATGAACGAAGCATGTTCAAATGCGGTCCGTGCGTTCGGTCTTAAAGGGGCAGCAGTCTAATAAACCTGCTTCTGTGTTTTAATGTTAATCAAACAAAGGACAAAGAAATACTCACTGCTCTTGACTAAATAGGCTACCCTTTTCAACTTTACAAAAAACTTTATTCAAATTTCTGTACCTGTTAGATCTACCCGAAAAACTCTAAAAACACTGTTTATTTCATTTGTAGCCTTTCTTTGCTCTATTGTATTTATTTGTCCTATTTGTAATTCGATTGCTTGTTCTTATTTTGTTACTGACTGCTTATTTGTTTTAAATTCACATTAATTAGGCTGCTAGTTTTTGTTGTAGTATCAAAATTGGATTAAATAATTGATATTTCACTGGTTTTGACAAACATCTGAACCGCTGACCCGATCCTCAGCACTGAGCCCTGCTGGAGCAGCTCTAAATATGTGCTGTGCTGTTAAATGAAAGATAAAATATGATAGAGCAATAGAATGAACAATGACAGTAACAGAAGCTCATACAATGCATTTTAGCAGGCTTAATTAAGCATGAAAATAACTGAAGGAAATATATATATTTAATGAACAAATTAAGCCAACTAATATGATTTATAATCTTTCGGTTTATCTACTAATACATTCAAAAATTACAGATGCAGTGAAAATTCAGGGATCGGTTACGGTATCGGTATCGGTGAGTACCAAAAATTACAGTATCGGACTCGTTCTGCAAAAAGTGGTATTGGGACATCCCTAATCGCATTGTGACATTTTCATGACAATAACATCCCAAACTCTCATTACTGTAATGCTCAGTGTTTCCCACAGATTAGAAAGCAATTAGTGGTGTGTGTGTGTGTGTGTGTGTGTATGTGGTGGGGGGGGTTGGTTGTGGTTCAAAATAATTCCTTCGTTAATAATTCTATACACAGTCACATTTATTATTGTGACTGTGTAGTCTCATTATTATTATTAATACACATTAATTAATATTAATTAAATATTAATCAAAAATGCTTCACACCTTCACAAAATCCACACATTTAACACCCTAAAAATGACATAACAGCTTATATAGTGTTTTGACCTTGACAACCCAACTGCGTTTTAACCCAAACTTGCAACTAACGTTAGTTAACTTACTAAAGAAGGCGCAATTGCTTGTTTACTATATTATAAAAAATATTTTATATTCTGAATACAATGTTGTCAGTATGTTAATGTTGGAGTCCCTTTTGTCATTTTTATGTCATTTTATGTCAGTAATGTTGTCAGTATGTTAATGTTGGAGTCCCGACCGGACTCCAACATTAACACACTGACAACATTGTATTCAGAATATAAAATATTTTTTTATCTCGTTTTCATGGAGACAGATGCGGTGTGCACGGAGGGGAGGGGCTGTGTGTGTGTGTGTGTGTATGTGAGAGAGACGTGTGAGTGACGGAGGGAGAGCAGGGAAAGGAAATGCAGCTGAATGAATACGCTGTGTGTTTTAAATAGAGTAAAAAATAAATACATTAATAACGAAACGCAATATGTGGCGGCCGGTGTTGATTCTGTGGCGCACCGCCACGAATTAGTCTATGTGTGGGAAACACTGATGCTTACTGAAAAAGTTTTTATAGTTCTCATTAGTCTGGTGGTTTTTCTAATGGTGATTCTAATCATTTTTAGATTTTAGATTCATTTCATTTTAAATAAATAAGTTAAAACATAAATTAAAGGCAATCCACAAATACTACAATAATGTATCAATACTATACAACAACAAAATGATCTCACTTTGTTTATACAAAAAAAAAAGAAGCTTTTTGGATTATAAAAAAATAATAATGTGTAAATCCTATGATCCTAAAATAGACTCGTCTATTGGCTTCATTTGATTTTGTACAAGAAAATGTTACAAGATTGCAGAGAAAATGTTGGTTTCCTGCAAGTGGCTGCAAAAGCACAGTCACACTGCCCTAAAACAAAATGTGTGACATTAGCTCATGTTTCCTGTTTGAGCTCGCTGACCTTGTTGCGTGCTTCCTCTTCTAGTCGTCTCTTCTTGTCCAAAGCTTTAGTGGTTCCACTTTGTTCCTCTTCAACCTTATTGGCTACTGTCCGAGCTCTCTCGTACTCCTCACAGCGGCCCATGTACAGATGACGTGCCTTGCGGAGGTTACTATCAGCGTCGGCCTAATCAACACAAATACTCATAATTAACCTGTATATTTTAGTGTTAGCAGGGTTTAGTTGAGGTATATAGTTAGTTCAAGGTGAACTGAGTCTATACCAGTTTCCTCTTGGCTCTCTGCCACTGCTCTTTTATGTCTCTGCGCTTCTTCTCGTGTTCCTGTCTGCGCTGTGTCATGGGCTGAACGAGAAAGAGAGAAAGGTTTTGTTTCTTCACAGGTTTAATTTATTTATTTATTTTAGACCTACTTAGGGTAAATCTCCCAAAACCCGCCAAGAACACATTTACATCACGCAAAACTCAAAAGAAACTAATTAGAAATGAGAAATTAAAATGTAATTTGGGAAATAAGGCACACAAAAAAATTCCTAATGATCCAAAAATTAGGCTTTAATTTGTATATAATATATTATAAATGTAAATACAATATTTACTGTATTATAAAATATTTAAAAACAGATTTATAATTATTTTTCAAAATATAAAACATTTTGATTTAGGACTGAAATGTGACCCAGACATTCCTCCGTTTCACCACATGTGCAAAAATACTTTCACTCTGTCCTCTCGCTGTAGTGTGTGTTGCCGGGGCAGGTGTGTTACCTGTAGAAACGAGTGTGTGTAAACGTTGTTTGTGGCCTGCTGTAAACCGCAGCTCTGCTCTGAGTCCTGCTCGAGAGCCAGAGAGAAGATAGACAACAGCGGCATGTGTTCCTGAGAGAGAGAGACAAGACTGAGAAACCTCCTTTACTCTATATACAGTCAGCATATGACACAGATTCGATATTAATTACAAGAATAATTGATATGATAATGATAATTCTGTATTTAAATAAAAATGAACGGGATTGAAACACTGATTTTTCATTATCTGTTGAACGCAGGACTTGGTTTTTTTTCAGGATATTCATGCTGTTTTTTTTTTTTTATCAAACAAAGGTCAACAGTAAATAGGGCTGACAAGGTCCAAATGACTAAAACACTATTAAATTATCATAAACAACTTAAAAATCGTCGATGTGACCTGTACGCTATATATGTTCTTGGATTATACTGTTAGAAGTTGTATAGATCACTTTTAAAGGGGTCATGAGATGGAAAATGATGCAAAAGGTCCTTGACATTTACAAATATATAGTATAAGAGGTTACTGTAAAATAAATACATATCGTACCTCAAAGCTAACTCCCCAGTTTAAAAAAAAATAAAAAATGTTTTCCACCCTTCTGAAAAGGGCAGGATTTGAAATTGGTAGAGTTGTGAAGTCATGGTTTTCCTCTACACGCTTCTTAAACATGCGTATCTAAAATCTATCCATCAGTTACTAGAGCGATAAAGCTGTAAGATGTTGAGAAAGACTGTCCAAAGATGTTGGACAAACTGCACCTCCAAAAACTGGACATGCTCTTCCAAAAGAACAAGTATTAGAAATGCATGGCTGAAGTTTATATCTATCTAAGTGAATAAATGACAAAGTTTTTGATTGTTGGTGTCATTTCTCAATTTCACAATTCACATTTTCTTAATTATGCTCAATATGCTGCCGGTTTTTCTAAATATTTTGCATTGAAATCTACGACACTGCCAAGAATTTTGTCCTTGGAGACAACGCCGGTAAATACATTAATTTATAATCTCTAAGTGTGTTTGTAATAAAAGTGAAGTCAGTGTTTAACGCTATTAAGAGACCAAGTGTGTCACTGAGTGCTGCAAATCTTGTTGAACATTAATATAATGCGTTAAGAAAGGCTAGTCAAGTTGAATATATGATGGTGTAGTTTATGCAATACGTATAAACAGTATATATATAGTGATTACGTGGATATTGTGCGATTATGTTTCGCAAATCATGGCATTGGGCATTTATCTGCGTTTCTGGAAGATGTAACCTCTTGAAACAGTGAATTAAAAATTTTAATTTTACAAATTTTACACTTTTTTGTAGCAAAAAACATTGCTAACGTCATAAGCTAACCTCCAGAAACATAACATAAAAATCTGAAAATGCATTGACCTCTTAAACATATTTTTATGAAAGTTTGATGGTGTTTTTTCAAGATTCTTTTACATTTTTCAGTGTTTGGGTAATATTTTAAGTTTGTACAGCATAAGCATCACTGGTGTCATTTCAACCTGCAGAAACACAACCAAACAAACACAAGGGAAGCTGAACTGATGTACCTGTATGATGTTTTGTTTGCAGGACTGGTAGAGTCTCTGAAGACCTTTAGAAAACTCGTTCTCTGCGACAGAAACACATAGAAAAGGAGTTATGAAAAACATAATACGACTCAAAGTTCAACTGGATATATTTTTTAAATGCATTTACAACCCATTTCCAGAATAGTTGGGCCATTTTGTAAAATGCAATAAAATCAAGAATCTGTGATTTGTTAAATCTCTTGAACATTTATTTCACTGACTAATGCACAAATAAAATATTTCCGTTGTTTTTACTGACCAACTTAATTTTATTTTGTAAATATAAACAAGTTTTGATTTTGATGGCTGCTACACACTCCTTAAAAGGTTGGGACAAAGGCGTGTTTACCATGGTGTCACTCAGAAAACTTTTCTTTGTATGTTTGTCAGTTTTAAAAAAAGGTTCAAGAGAAATAACAAATCCCAGATTGTAGATTTTACTGCATTTTACTGCAAGTCCCAACTTTTCTGGAAATGGGGTTGTATAATCAGAGGTCTGTCTAGATGGGCTGTTCAAGTTATCATTAAAAAAAGATTAAATAAATAAGTTGAAAAGCTTATGACAGTAAAAGCACATGCATTTCCAAAATCACCACAGGTCAGTAACAGAAACAGTGTGGCATTACCGAGAGCGATCCTCTTGTCTACGTAGCTGATGATGTCCTTCATGTACTTGGCAATATACTTGGCATAAGTCAGAGCCGAGTCCACGCCACCTTCACTGCGCTGCAGGAGGATATCAACCTCCTGTGGACTCACTGCTGACACACACGCTAAACATCAGACATCCATATATGAACCAATAACACTTCAGCTTTAAATGAAAAATAGCTGTGTTCAGAATGAAATACGAGAGAGACGCATATTGAGCAGTGTGTACTGCCTATTATATATTTTAAAGAGGCCATATTATGCCCTTTTAGAACGCATTGATGTTGTTTCAGGCTCTACTAGAACAGGTTTTCCTGCTTGAATGTTGATTATTCTCCTCATATTCTCCATTGTTGCGGCTCCTCTCTTCCCAGTCTGTCAGTAACGCTCTGTTTACTTCCTGTCTCTATGAAGCCCCTCCTCCTGAAAAGCACACTGTGCTCTGATTGGTCGGCCGGATCAGTGTGTTGTGATTGGTCGAGCGTTTTGAGTGTGTTTGGGAAATGTCCCGCCCCTTACCATAACCGCCAGTTTAACACACTACTAACTAACTCAAACAGGCCCCGCCCCTTTATTCTGCGCATGAATTATTATAATGAGGAATATTGTGATGTGTTCGTTCCTGGAAGAAACTCAAGACTACAATGGAGGCGTTTCAGGAGCTCAGAAACACTGACACTGATATAGAGAAGAACTCAGCAACATTACACACTAAACAAAGTACAAATGTATAAACACTATAAATTTTTACAGTCTCAAATAATAAGTCAAGAATCTCTCATTTAAAAATCCAATCACACTAGAAACTGAAGGTCAAGTCGTGTGCAATGCATTGTGGGATGTGTACAGCACATTCAAGCAGATATCATACAGGTATTCTATGCATACAGAACAATGCATAAGGTGCACACTAGGCATACTATGCACTTTTCTAAAATAGAAGTTGATATGCCATTCTGTTCATTAAAGGAACACTCCACCCATTTGCACTAAGCTTTGCATTGTTAGAAACCCAGTCATACTATCGAATGGTCGTGCAACACTCTCTCATTTTCCCCTGAGACGGGAGAAATCCGTTATTTACCTCTTACACTTCCTCCCACAATGACGCAAAAATCGTCATTTTGCGTCATTGTAGGAGGAAGTGTAAGAGGGGGGGATTTCTGTTGAGACTACAGACACTCGTTCCTCATCTTTCCCAGGGGGCGGGATCCGCTCACGCTACAGACCTATCACAGATCAGTGGGTGGGACTTTACTCTCTGAAACTGAAAGCAATATCCTCCATCTTGTTTGAAGCTAAGCTAACAGGCGCTGTGGAGACAGATGTAAAGTTATATGACAATAGCGGAGGAGAGTGCTCAATATGATATAGAAGAAGAGGATTTCGGAAGTCTGATGCTTGAATCAGGTGTTTGTGGCTACCTTTACAAGCCGCATTATAGCGAAGAGCAGCCGAGGCAGAAGACCTGCCTGCCGCGGACGAGGAGCCCGGACTGGCTCGAGTTAGGGCGGACTGGTGGCGCCGGTGATCTCACTATGCAACTACGAACACAGAGATAGAGTCCGTCTGCGGCAAAGAATTTCAACGATGACAATTTCTCCTGGACGAAATCTCTGAATCAGACGAGGACACGGACGTTTGTGTTGTGAACTATCCTAGTTTCGCACCGCATATGTTCTGACTGAACATCCCGGTACCATGCAATAATTCACCTTTTCCAAAGAAATACAAACGAGGAGTAATGCACTAATGAGTTCGCCAACTAACTAGACATTTTGTGTGAAATGAATTTCAAGCTCTGGTGGTAGCAAGCCTTGTAGACGGAAGAGTGATTTCTCTTATATGCAGATATGCGCTGTTCTGGATTAGTGGGAGTGGCTTGCGGAGCTGTGCAATGTGGTGCATTGTGGGAGTTGTTGTCTTTCATACAAATGCGTCCTGAAGTTATTTTTTGTCTTTCCTCGGTCACGAAGGCACCAAATTCAAAATTTATTTTACATTTCGACTACATATATGACCCACTTTTAATAAAAAACAATGTTCCTATGGGTGGAATGCCCCTTTAAAGACAGTAAAAGAGTGATTGACTCACTGCAGTCGTGGTGGTTGTACTTTCCTCCTCCTTCAGGACCCTGCCCTGATGACACCCGGTACAGGTCCTCCATAGACTGCACACATTCACAGGACAAACACAGCAACTTAGTACATTTTAAAGGTGCAGTGTGTAAGTTTTAGTGCATCTAGTGGTGAGGTTGTGAATTACACCCAACAGAAGTTACGTGGCTGACAGGAAGTGATGTCGTCGTCTGAGACAGCAGAGAGTAGCCAGTTAAAGTTTCTTTACAAAGATAAATTAAGAAATAACGTTGACTTTATTATTCAGTAAAACGATATGTTATTGCGAATATTATTGTGACTTGTTCATCATTGTGTCAGTGTTTTATTCGCTGACTTTAGCTCGCTTCTTTTACACGAAGAACAACATAGTGACGAAACGCGTTTGTCTGTTTAGGGCCACCGTAGAAACATGTCGGTGTAAGGAGACTTGAGACCTGCTTATTATAAGGTTATAAAAACATAACGGTTCATTAAGTAAGGTCTTTATACACCACTGAAAACATAGTTATGTATATGATATTGCATTTCTGTCAACAGATCCTCCTGAATATTGCACAATGCCCCTTTAAGGCTGAGGTCAGCATCAGATACATGTGGTGAGACTGTAGATGTCTTGCCACTTCCTTTGGTTAGATTTGGCTCTTCCGTTGCAGTGTTACTGCACCTTTTAGAGACTCATAATCCTTCAGAGGAGGAAGTGATCAAACACACTCTCCTAATATGCTCTCGCCATCATATGCAACACCGCAAATCATATTCATTCTAGTGAATCAGTTCATTTGTAATGATTCACTTGAACACGGATTCACAAACTTTTATGCCTGGTTCAGATTACATGATTCTGGCACGATCCGTTTGACGTGGGGTGTCGTGGGGATTCGTAAAACATGCTTCACGACGTCACGATAAAAAGACTAGCATGTTTAATTTTTTTTTTCGGTCCTCCACAACGGGTTCCGTCAAGAGTGAGTGAGTGAGTGAGTGAGTGTGTGTGTGTGTGTGTGTGTGTGCGAGTGAGTGAGCGAGAGAGCGAGTGTGTGTGTGCGAGTGAGTGAGCGAGACTGAGTGTGTGTGTGCGCAAGTGAGTGAGTGTGTGTGTGTGCGCGAGTGAGTGAGTGAGTGAGCGAGACTGAATGTTTGTGTGTGCACGAGTGAGTGAGCGAGAGTGAGTGTGTGTGTGTGCGCGAGTGAGTGAGTGTGTGTGTGTGTGTGCGTGCGCGTGAGCGAGAGTGAGCGTGTGTGTGAGTGCATTTGTGTGAGAGTGAGTGTGTGCGCGAGTGAGTGAGTGAGTGTGAGTGAGCGTGTGTGAGTGTGAGTGAGTGCATTTGTGTGAGTGAGTGTGTGCGCGCGCGAGTGAGTGAGTGAGAGTGAGCGTGTGTGTGTGAGTGAGTGCATTTGTGTGAGAGTGAGTGTGTGTGTGCGCGAGTGAGTGAGTGAGAGTGAGCGTGTGTGTGTGCATGCGTGAGTGAGTGAGTGCGTGTGTATATATGTGTGTGAGTGAGACGGCACGCGATGACTGGTCGGAAAGCAGTGTGTAAGTTTGTTAATTTAACAACACATTTGCATGTTCACGTTTTTAATATTTTAAGTAGGCATGTGCCGGTATCAAATTTTCATGCTGCGATTAATTGATTGAGCTTGTATCACGGTATACGGAATTATCACGATATTTTAATTGCTCAAGAGAAACGGATGGATTGGGGGGTGTAGAAAAAAAACAACTTGCATCACAGTCGGTGTAATTGTGATTGTCAAAACATTTGGTAACTAAACTGAATTTTACACAATTTTCACGATTTCAATTCAATTCTTGGGATTTGATTTCAATCTTGATTCAATATTGACTCTTTGGATAAATATTAGGTAAGGTACAGTAGATAGCCTACATGTTAATTTTTCTCAAGAAAAAATATATCTCACATAATGCTGTAAACATACAGAGAGCCCTGTCAGCTGGTATTATTAAAGGTTAAAAATTAACAAATTAAATTAAATATAATTTGGTTTTCATTATAATAACAATTATGACACAAGTAAAAATATAATACAAATGTAATATAGTGCACATATTTAGCAAAATACTCCTCTCTATAGCTATTTTTTTCTAGTCAACTAATGTATTGGTCATTAAATGGCTTTCCTGAGGTAAATGTAATGTTCTGTGACATAATTGTTCACCTGCAGTTTTATTGACCTCTTTCCATGGTTGAAAAACACTGATTGATGATATTATGTATGAGGCATAAATACCTTTCGGTAAGTTGTACTGTATCTTTAAATAAAAAGTAGCAGATGATCGGTTTACTTGAACTGAGGCGCTACCGCGATCTGTCACGTCACATTTACAAGCACCAAAACGGTATTTATTGTCTGAATTTCGTAATAAAATGGACAGAATCTGAGAGCTGAGAATTGTTTTCATATCAGAAGTAACCTGCTCTGTCTAGTCTGTCGGAATAATGTATAGAATAAATGTAAAGAACTGACTGAAAATAAAACGTTAAGGGCCAGATTTACTAAACACAGCAAATTAGCTGCAAAAATGACCTTTTCCACGCCTTTTCAGTCTTTAGTGAATCATGACAGATGTTTTTTTAACGTTGCACTAAACACAAGATGTTAGTAAATCTGACCCTAGGTCTTCTTCTAAGTAGTGAAATATGAAGTTCATTTCTGTTTTAGTTCAACAACTCTATGGTAAAGTGCATTTTAATTGTTGTCTGACAGACACACGGGAAATGAATCTTTTAGTTGAGGTTTTTCTTGGAAATGATATCAGTGGCTCTTCTGGACACTCAGAATGAATCATTTGTCATTAGCGATGTTTTGAGAAGTGTTTCTAGGAGACTCGTGTCTATATAGCGGTGCGGAGGAAACCATTTACTTGCAAGACAACGCAGGAAGCGACCCACACACACACTTCTAACAACATCCGCACTGTGCGCGCACACACACACACATGCACACACACACCCACCCACCCACAAACACTCAGTCACACACACATGCACGCACACTCACTCGCAGTCACACATTCACACACACTCACACTCACTCACACACTCTCTCTCTCTCACACACACACACACAAGCACGCACACTCACTCACACACACACACACACACACACACACACACTCACTCGCACATACTCACTCGCAGTCACACACTCACACTCACTCACTCACTCACTCACTCACACATACTCACTCGCAGTCACACACTCACTCACTCACACATACTCACTCACTTGCACACTCACACTCACTCACACACACTCACTCACTCACACACACACACTCACTCACTTGCACAGTCACACACTCACTCACTCACTCACTCACACTCACTCACTCATACTCACTCACTCACTCACACACACATACTCACTCACTCACTCACTCACTCACTCACACACTCACACACTCACACACTCACACATACTCACTCACTCGCACACTCACACATACTCACTCACTCACTCACTCACAACATACTCACTCACTCACACACTCACACTCACTCACACACACTCACTCACTCACTTGCACAGTCACACACTCACTCACTCACACATACTCACTCAGTCACTCACTCATACTCACTCACTCGCACACTCACACATACTCACTCACTCACTCACACATACTCACACGCACACTCACTCACTCACTCGCACACTCACACTCACTCACTTGCAGTCACACACTCACACACACACACTCACTCACTCGCAGTCACACACTCACACACACACTCACTCACTCACACACTTACACACACACACTCACTCACTCACTCACTCGCAGTCACACACTCACACACACTCACACACTTACACACACACACACTCACTCACACACACTCACTCACTCACACATACTCACTCACTTCCAGTCACACACTCACACACACTCACTCACTCGCACAGTCACACACAGTCACACACACACACACACTCACTCACTCACTTGCACAGTCACACACTCACACACACACAAGCATGCACACTCACTCACTCACTCACACACACACACTCACTCACTCACTCACACACTCACTCACTCGCAGTCACACACTCACACACACACACTCACTCACTCACTCACTCACTTACACACACACACACACACTCACTCACACACACTCACTCACTCACTCACACATACTCACTCACTCGCAGTCACACACTCACTCACTCGCACAGTCACACACTTACACACACACAAACACACACACACACACACACTCACTCACTCACTCGCACAGTCACACACTCACACTCACTCACACACACACTCACTCACTCGCACACACACACACCCACCCTGCTCTTCTCTGTGGGTGGCAGGGACAGAAGAGTAGTGCTGTCAATCTCTCCTTGCTCACACACACACACACACACACACACACACACACACTCACCCTGCTCTTCTCTGTGGGCGGCAGGGACAGAAGAGTAGTGCTGTCGATCTCTCCCATCAGTAACTCTGAAACACTGAGAGAGAAACACAGCTCAGAGTGATGCTCTTTTACAGACTCACTGGAGTTCTCAATAATCAACTCTGATGTTTCTTCATGTAGAGAAAAAAGACACAAATGATCTCTGAGGAGACATGTGAGATTAATGGAGCATGAGGAAAAAACGTTTCTATTTCCTCCATTTCATCTTTAGATAAAAACAACTGATATATAAAGAGGTAATATCTTCTTCTCTGCTTTTACATTAATCATTCTAAGATAAAATCTTCATTTGGTTGTGCAAGACAGTGTTATGAGGGGCAATGAAGCGTCAGATGATCACGTGACCAGAGGCCGTTTGCATACAGAAGGTCTTAAAGGCACAGCAGTGAAAATTGAGTTTCATTCTACAATTACATTACATTTATGGATTTAGCAGATGCTTTTATCCAAAGCAACAAAAGAAATTCATCACAGACACAAAAATATTCATAGGAATTTTAGAGAAAAGGTGGAAAATGGTCTTGAAAGAACAAAAAACAATAACATTATTCATTGTCTGTAGGGAATTTATATATATATATATATATATATATATATATATATATATATATATATATTTATTTATTTAAAAGGGAATTTACATAACATTTATTGTATCTAATGTATTATTACTTTTAAATATATTATTATATATTATATATATATATATATATATATAATATATTATATAATAATATATTTAAAAGTAATAATATATTAGATATAATAAATGTTATGTAAATTCCCTTAAAAAATTATATATATATAATTTATTTTTTATATTACATATGTTATATAATAATATATTTAAAAGTAATAATATATTAGATACAATAAATGTTATGTAAACTCCCTTTTAAATAAATAAATAAAATAAAATAAATAAATATATATATATATATAAATTCCCTACAGACAATGAATAATGTTATTGTTTTTTGTTCTTTCAAGACCATTTTCCACCTTTTCTCTAAAATTCCTATGAATATTTTTGGGTCTGTGATGAATTTCTTTTCTATTTAAATATATTTTCATTTATATAATATATATATATATATATATATATATATATATATATATATATATATAAATGAAAATATATTTAAATATTTAAATTACATTTAATTAAACTTTACCAACATTATAAGTGGCCTTTAGGGAAATATATATATACACATACACAGATATAAATGTAAATTTAAATATAATATTTTAAATATATTTAAAACAAATATTTGATTACATTACATATAAGTAATATATCTTTTTTATTAATTTTTAATGATTTATAATGAAGAAAGCGAGCGGGTAATCTGTGAAAGCAGAGTGTGGCGTCTTACTTGCTGCTGAAGGCCACAGCGATGGTCTCAATGGCCTTCTCAAAGTCTTTCTTCTGAGCGTCAGTCGTGCCTTCATAACTGAACCCTGGCGAACAGAGAAGAGAACAACTTCACTGTCACATCTCAAGCTTCTGCTTTGATAACAAATAAAACTAGAAGTGACATCACATTTAGAGGAAAAACATGGGAACACCTGTATTTCGGTTAGTCATGTGTCTGTGTGTTTCTCCTTACAGTGATTAGATGCTAGTTGTGTGGAAACTACTGTTTTGGTATATAATGTGGGTTTGCTGTATAATGTTAGTGCTGAAATATTTGCTTCATGCATGTTTATTCCACATGTTGATGAGTTTGCAATCAGGTTTTGGGTGAGTGTGAGAGGATGACATGGGTTGAGTTTAACATGACAGTTCGACTTGTGCCTTAAAACTCTCTAAATTACTTGAAATATATATTGATTAACCCTCCTTTGAAGTTTCATTGAATTTGTTATAATTTATATATATAAGCAAATTATAACAAATTAAATGAAACTTCAAAGGAGGGTTAATCAATATATATTTCAAGTAATTTGAAATATATATTGATTATGCCTTCAAACTTCATGAACCTCAAATTCAAGGACCTTTCAGGGACTTTCCAGGTCCAATACCCTCAAATTCAAGGACTTAACCCTCTGGGGTCCTCTTCATTTAGGGGTCACACTTGGCTCAGACACGGTCAAAAGTGACCGAAGCCTTGAAATGTAATTTCTTTTTTTTTTCAGGAAAACCAATGTAATATATTTTTGTTCAATAATATTCTTTGATTATTATTTAGAATTTTGAAGGGATTTTATGATACTATGCAATATTTATAAACATTTTATGAGGTATTTTTTCCATTAGAACTAATTTATATATATATATATATATATGTATTATTATTTTTTTTTCAATAAATGCAATATTTCACATTAAAATAAGAGTGGAGGCCTTTAAAATCCATTTTTTGAAGTGAGAAAAGTGCCATCTGGAGGCGTTAAAAAACAAAAACTTGTGTAATGTCCCGTAACCAGAAAGAAAACCGGAAGTGTCGCCTTTAATCACAGGAGAGTCGTGAATGCAATGGCGTATTGTTGTGTTTAATGATGGTGTGTCAATTCTAAAACTGTACATACATTTCTTTCATACTTTAGACTATATACAGTGAAATTCATTTATAAATAAAATATTTTTTTTATATGTAATTCAGAAAGTAAAAAAAGAAGCAGGAATGAACTATATACATATCCTATATTGGATGTTAACATCCAATAGTGTAAATCGCGGCAGCAGCTTCAGGTTGGTAGTCCAAAGGCATTGTTGTTTATCTTTACTTCCGGGGTTCTTCCCATCGGAGCCTCACTTTCGATTTCAAAATGGCGGCTGCGTGAAATCAGCGTATATAAAGGCTAGGATGGCTTGATGGGAGTAAATCATGGGCTAACTTTCATTTTAAAGTGAACTACTCCTTTAACGTAACGCATAAATGCGCGTAACTAGCGTTAATCAAGCAAGCTAGTGTGCATAGGCCATGAAGTGTGGGCGAAATTACACATTAGCGGAATTTAAAATATGGAATTTTTTCCAGGAAACTTCTTGCACAAATTTTTCCCTCGTATCTATGTATGTTTATTTGCAAAAACTTTCCAGGGTCTTGATTTTTTTTTTTTTTTCAGATTCACAAACTTTCAGGGATCTCAAGGACCCGTGGGAACCCTGTGTATATATATATATATTTTTTTTTTTCTATTGTGTTTTTTTTTTTTTTAAATGATGTTCTTTTGTTACTTGAAGAGGTTTAATAAAAGTAAAGAAAACTTTACAGTTGAACTGACCTTTGACCTTGGAGATAAGCGTTCCTGCTGCGGTGAGTGTTTCCACGGTGTTCAGCAGAGGGTACGTGCTGATTACCTGCCGCAACACCCGCAGAACCTCCCCTAAACACTCGTGCACCGCCGGCCGGCTGCACGGCTCCTCTTTCACTGCAGACACAGATAACATCCATGAGAAAACTTCTGCCTTCATCAACATGGACACGTTTTAGGCTGAAATCAATAAACGACACTCACTTTTTTATATGTTTTTAATCTAAAGCACGGCATTCTGATACTTTTAAAAGTGTATTTAGTATCCAAACAATATTTGTAGACACTGTAAATCACACAAAAACACAATGGGGCTGCATTGCCACATGTTAGGAAGTAGATCAACTGCCTCACATTTTCACCAAAACATGTCAGTTATTTGTCCACTTCCTACCCACACATTCCCACAATGCACTTCTCTGTGCCTGAACAACCCCGCTCAATACCACAAGAGGGAACTTACAGCCGCACACATGCTCTGATACTACGTCTATGATACTACATATTACGGTCAACTCATGATTTGTGGGTTCAACAAGAATTCATGAATCAAGGTTCAACAGATTCCAATGTTCAGAGCAATGACTTTTGTTTCACTTCTTGATATCAAACCATTAGCAAATGTTTTGTTTTAACATCACAGAACTTGTAGCAACTTCATCGTAAATCGACATCAGCAGTCGTGAACGTCTGAGGGGAAAAAAAGCAGGAGTTTGGCTGTGGAACCGTATCCTTTACAGAAGGACAATGAAAGCTGTTGTTGTGCACGACAAAAGTCCTTGTGTGTGTGTGTGTGTGTCTCCATGCCTAAATGCATGTTCAGAGTGTGGGTGTTCTTAAAAATGCAAAAAAACACACAACACAACACAAGAGCGTAACATTTCAAACAGTCGTTCCTCTTTGATGCAGCGCTGACTCCTACACACGTGTGTAACTCAGACAATTTGATGTGCAAAACTCCCTGTCCCGATGCCAGAGCGTTCTGGCTGGTTTCAAAAGCAATATTAATAGAGATTCAAGTCACTGATGTTTCACAGGAGAAAGTGAGGGGAATGTTTTTCTGTGCATGTTGATGCATGCATGGCGTGTGCAGACCTGAGCAAAGTTTCTTCATGTGCATGAACTGCCAATCTAAAACTGGCACGTCACTGTCCACCCTTCAGGGCTGCACGATACTGAAGACAAATGCGATATGCGATAACTCATTAAATAATGCGATACGATAATGTGTAAACTTATATAGCCTACATACGTGTTTCACATTCTTTTTGTGACGAGAAAACATCCCTACAGCTTCTGACAGTGAACATCAGTGTTTTACTGTCGCATAAGAAGTGTTATTTTAACAGAGTAAACCACGGGGTTCAGGTTATCCTACATTAGGGTTATTTAACAACAGAAACTCAATAATCAAACGTAAAAGCTTAGTTTTCACTGTATGAATTAAATATATCCTGATTCTTATTAAAGCTACGAAAGTTATTCAGCCGAGAGCAGCGAGTGATTTTCTCTTCATCTTTTGTTCATGACTCCAGTTATTGCAAGCCGTTGCGATATGCATATCGTGATTTGCAATATTTCGATATATTGTGCAACCGTCACACATGATACGATGACAGATATTAAAACTCATGCCATCTGCCCAAAAACAGCCCCACCTCTCATTTCAGCGCTGACTGCTGTTTTCTGTAAGGAGAAATGTGGAAGGCCTGTACAGACCTGCACGCCGCAGTCGTTCTGTGGCTGTGACTGTGAATGAATCGCCTTTTGTGGCTGAGAGCAGCTCCACTGCTGAGGAAACGACAACTGCGCTTGAAGACAAACATGACAACGCTACGTGACTTCCCAGAGGAAGATGGTATTGCTCAGCGGTTGCTCTTTCATTGCTCAGGAGATTTAATTGAGTTCTCTATTATGCTTCATTTAATATCAGCTTCATCTCAGGTACTTAGGAAAAGTCAGGGTTGAATACTATTTTACAGTACATGTAATATAAGGTGACTACATGGGTTAAGGTTAGGTTTATGTGTAGGTTCAGGGTTAGTATCTAGTTATTACCCAGCTATCGTAATTACTGTGATAAGTACATAGTATGTACATGGGAAATAAGACTGTAAAATAAAGTGCTACCAAAATCAAGTGAGTTGATGGCGATTTATCAGTAACACTTTACTTTAAAGGGTTAGTTCACCCAAAAATGAAAATTCAGAACACAAATAAAGATATTCTTGATGAAATCCGAGAGCTTTCCGGACCCCTCCATAGGCAGCAACGTCATTGCCACTTTCAAGGCCCAGAAAGGTAGTAAAGACATCATTAAAATAGTCCATGTGACTACAGTGGCTCAACCTTAATGATATGAAGCGAAAATAATATTTTTGTGAGTAAAAACCCCCCCAAAATAACGACTTTATTCAACAATTTCTTCTCTTGTGTGTCAGATCTCCTACGCTATTCGCGTAGTAAACACAGTGCATCGCTTCCACCGGGTTCTACGCCAGTATGCCGCCTCACTATTGGCCGACGCTGGTCATGTGAACACCACGACACATGCGTGTGATGCTGACGCAGGAGCTAGCCAATAATGAACCAACGTTTTGATATCTGACGCAGAAGAGAATTTCGTTTTTTTGCACACAAAAAGTATTCTTGTCACTTCATAACATTACATTTGAGCCACTGTAGTCACATGGACCATTTTAACGATGTCTTTACTACCTTTCTGGGCCTTGAAAGTGGCAATGACGTTGCTGCCTATGTGGGGTCAGAAAGCTCTCAGATTTCATCAAGAATATCTTTATTTGTGTTCCGAAGATGAACGAAGGTCTTACGGGTTTGGAACGACATTAGGGGGAAAAGAATAAATGACAGAATTTTCATTTTTGCGTGAACTAACCCTTTAAACCCTTTATATATAATGCATTATAAAAGTATCTTTCATGCATTAATAATGCCTTGTAATGCATCTTATAATGCATTGTATGATCTCATGAATAATTGTAACCACAGTTCTAATACTTATCTATTCACTGTTCCTCTACAATGCAAGTAAATCACTCGCATATGCGTCCAAATTTCACAAGAGGCGACTAAAATATGTCCTTAAAGGAACACTCCACCGTTTTTTGAAATAGGGCCTATTCACCTTCTTTCATACATTTAGATAGGTGGGCAAATGCATTTTTGTCTCAGTGCATGCATTGTTTTAGGTTGACAGGGTCGGCGCTAGCTTAGCTTAGCATAATGAATGGAATCCTTTGTTGCCAGCTAGCATGTCCTGAGTAAAAGTGATATAAAAAAACCCCCCACCTAATTACTTCTTGTGGCCTGCGTATTCACAACGAGTACAAATAGCGATGCAGATTAACACTAGGCGATTTCCTAGGCAGATATTGACTTATATATTAAGGACTATATTAGGGGGAAGCACAGGCGAAGCACTGCTACTTGGGCGTGATATCTCTGCGCCCAAGTAACAGTGCTTCGCCTGTGCTTCCCCCTAATATAGTCCCAAGTCAATATCTGCCTAGGAAATCACCTAGTGTTAATCTGCATCGCTATTTGTTCTCGTTGTGAATACGCAGGCCACAAGAAGTAATTAGGTGGGTTTTTTCATTTTTTTATATCACTTTTACTCAGGACATGCTAGCTGGCAACAAAGGATTCCATTCATTATGCTAAGCTAAGCTAGCGCCGACCCTGTCAACCTAAAACAATGCATGCACTGAGACAAAAATGCATTTGCCCACCTATCTAAATGTAGGAAAGAAGGTGAATAAGCCCTATTTCAAAAAACGGTGGAGTGTTCCTTTAATTAGCCAATGGCTAGTAAATTGTACGACTAAAGTCGCCTTTAATCGAGGTAGACGCAAATAATAAGTTTAGCGCATATATAATTTAAAGATAACTCATGTGTGCTGTGTGAGAAGTTTTGTCTGCGCAAACGGCACATCCGAAGCACGCGCCCAGAAAGCTGCGTCTGACAGCACGTGAATACTGAATTAAGCTCTCTGACTTCTTGCACTTGAACGGACAATTTCACACAAAATTATGACAAAATGTCCATCTTGGTGAGTATCCTAGTAAACATAGATGGTTACGTCTTCAGTGGAGAAGGAAAACGCATGTGTAACAGTATATTGGATCAGTGCATTATGTCTTAAAGTGACAATAGCCTAATATTTCTGCAGCCTGTGTTTTTAATGTTAATCAAACAACAGACTCACTACAAAAAAAATCACTTGACTGAATTACTTTTGTATCTTTAATAAGGATTCATCTATATTTAATTTCTACAGTGAAGACTGTTTGATTAGGCTACTTTATTCAATTTCTGTACATAATCTACCTAATCTGTATCTAAGCACTGTTAGATCTACCTGTAAAACCTGAAAAGCACTGTTTATTTAATTTGCATTGTGTTTATTTGTGCTATTGCTTGTAGTTTTGATCTTATTACAGACTATTTACTTGACTTCAATAGTGCTTGAAATGTATATTTTATATTATATTTATGTAGAATTTATTCATTTGCATTGTTCTTGCATTCCATGTAAAAGGTCAAATAAAAAATGCACTAGCCAATGGCGACTCGAGCTTCAGTGTGTCCGTAGAGGGTTTGTTGTTACACCTTTAGAAAGTTGAAACACATGGCAAACAACCAATTTCAGTTATGCATTTTAACATACATTATGATTGCATTAATAATGAATTTATACATAAAGGCTTTATAAATGCAATAATAATGTATTTATACATAAAGGCTTTATAAATGCATTAATAATGTATTTATACATAAAGGCTTTATAAATGCATTAATAATGTATTTATACATAAAGGCTTTAAGGAAAGTGTTACCTATTTTTTATGCCAGGGTTCCCCAAACGGGGGTTCTTGAGTTGATGAAAAGTGAAAACGAAATCATAAAATGTACATTTAAAATACATAAATAATTTAAATACAACAAAACATAAGTAAAAAAAGTTAAAATTATATTTGTTTAGCTGCATGTCATGTGACCATTAACCAACATCAGAGAACTATGAACATGCAAATGTTTAGGTGTTATTTAGTATTATTTATGCACTATTATAGTTGTTATTAGCTTTTATCTTATTCAAAATGTTAATATGTTTAATTTTCAGTTTTTATTCAATTTTTATAGTTAGTAATTATATTGCTTCAACTTTTAGTAATTTTAACATTTTAAAATTACAATAACCATAAAATGTTTTAGTCAACAATAATAACTATTATTCTGAAATACTACACCAAATGGCTGAAAGAAAGATGTGTCTTGAGATGACATTGGAAACATTACTATTGCAACTCTACATGCAGGGCAGATGTAAACAGGAAGTAGAGCTGATGAATATAGCAACGCTTTAAGGAAGTCCACGAGGCCTGAGGAGACGCGACTGACTTCTGTTCTTCACAGAGCAGACGTGACACATCTCTCTCCTGATCTCTGCGTTGGGTAAAGGTGCACTGCGTTCAGTTTACAACACACGTGACGGAAATCATTATGTCACAATATATCGCAATACAAAAATGCAACAATGTGTATATTGTGTATAGTTCACCCAAAATAAAAATTACTGTGTGAGAAAAAAAAGAGAAAAGTTTTCAGAGTTTTAGTGTCAGTACAACATTAAACTACTATATATGTGATATAATGTATAATAATGCAATGGGGGAATATTTGTGGGTCCTGTATGCCAGATGTCGTATGTTACCAGTAAAAGTGGCCTACATTATTTTAAATATATCTAGTCAGTGAAAGAGTGCATATTCGTCTAAAATAATTCAGTATTTTCATCTTCAGAATCATGAATATTGTTATTCTGGTGTCTCTATTGTCCTGTGCATTGGGTGTCAGCACCAAGTCCGAGTCTATTCATTTACACACACAATGCAATACCAAATTTAGCATTTTAATCAACAGTACAGTTGTGTGAACTACTTTTTTTGCATGTTTACCATAAGAGCAGCTCAAACACTTCAGTTTGCCAATAGTCCTTTGTGCAGCTTCAGTGTCACATTTCAAGGAGTGAGTGACTGTGCATGAAGACTAAAGGAGGAATATCAAAAGCCCCACTATAACACCACATCACCACATGCGGTGAGAAGAAGGAGGGTTCAGGCCTTCCCTCTGTAGGGTTTAGCCCGTCTAACACTCTCTTCAGGGTTTGAAATTAACACTAGCTAAATGCGTGTATAAATCAACAGTGGCGGGTAACGCTATCAAATCACGAGCCAATCTGGCGTGTTACTTATTATGTTTACTCACTTTGCTGGGGAAGTTCGTGCAAGTCAATTTAGCACTAATACTGGTGAGTCGTCATGATATATTAAACGTCACTACGCAACAAATAACGGCGCGCTTGTGCATTTGCATTGAAGCAACAGCAAAGATTAAAAAGCATTTGGTGAACAGAAAATACATTGTAATTTTTCAACATCCTACATCTTCTTTGTATTGAAATAAAATACATTTTTGGTGAAAAGCATGAGGATGAAAGAGGAAGGGAGGAGATGCTGGATGACAGGATTTTGTTTGAATAAGAAATGAATGTATGAAATCCAATTGGCTGAGTACTGACACAAATTTCACAATTCAATTCGATTTCGATTCACAAGCTTGCAATTCGATTCGATTCAATATTGATTATTTTGGATATCAGGTACAATACATGGCAAATTTCCTCAAGGAAAGCAAATCTCTGAACTAATGCTGTAAACTATGGGAGTCAGTTGTAGCCTATAGGCTTCATTAGCCTACTATAATATTGAAGGTAAAAATGAACTGATTTGTATACAAACACTTAAATTACACTTTTATTTATTTTTATAATAATAAAGTTTCATGAAATGTAAACATTTAAATGGTGGCTGTCATAAAAACTTGCTAGATTTATTCAAACATGCATTAAATATTGACGAACAATAAAAATTATAATGAATATGTAATATGGTGCATATATTTAACAAAATGCTCCTCTAGAGTTAATTTTTCTCGCTGACTAACGAGTTTATGGTCACTGGATATGGTTTTTCTGAGGTAAATGTGACGTTACATGACAATGTTTACAAGCTGTTTTACTGACGTCTTTCCACAGTTGAAACACTGATTGAGCGATTCCATGTCACATGATACAGATTTCGATTTCGATCTTTTAACACACTGTCAGATGCTCATTCATGTTTATTTCGCGCTGTAACTGGTGTTATTAAGGCGGAAGAGAAGATCATGTGCTTCTCCTGAGCTGAGCCAGAGCGATCTCACGCCACAGCACCAAAACGCTATTTATGTTTTTGAATTTCGTAAGAAAATGGACGTAATTTGAAATCTGAGACTTTGTTTCATATTAATAGTAACAAAGCACAAAGATTATTGCAATTTATTGGATGGGATGCGCTACATTCATTCATCAACTGAACACAGGATGACTAATCGATTCTTGGGATTTAAGAATCGATTAAAATCGAGAAATCTATATTTTTTACCCAGCCCATATATATATATATAAGATGTGACATAGTTAATCAGGGCCCCTATTCATAAAGATTCTAAGAATCCTCTCAGAAAACTCTTAGCTTAAAAACTTTTACGTAGGAGTCTTAGCTTAAAAGCGATTCGGGACCGATCTGAGAGCAACTCTGAGTAAGGAAAAGACAAAAACTTTTATCTTAGTAAGGAGGCGGGGTTGACCCCGTTGCTATGTATGACACTATCTTTTGAAGACTGTGATTGGTTGGTTGACCAAGAAGGAAAAAAAAAAAGTGATTTTAAGTATAGGGTCTATTCTAAGCCTTCACTTTGAAATTACATGCGTAATTTTTCCTATTTGACCGTTCTCTCAGAGTCACACACACACACACACACACACACACACACATTATAGGCCTATATGTGTATATAAATCCTTTTTTTATTTTCCATACTGTTAATTTCCTATAAGGTATTTGATTGCTTAGAATGATAAAAATTGTTCCACTCTTTCCAGTTACACTGATTACTGGCATGTCTATTTAAGTGGTGGTTTGAATGTTGGTTTTAATGTATCAAACATGGAATTTTCCCAGGTGCCAAATATCATAATGTAGTGATTACTTTCATTTCTGGCGCTATGGCATTTCTGCGCTGTGCTGGAGATATTAGCGTGTCTCTAATAAGATCAGTCTCAAACATGATCCCTGCACGATCTAATCTATAGCGTCTTATTAACTCACTGTCATCCATCGTCTGCAACACATTTCTTCTCCCTCTTCGTCTTTCTGCCATTTTCTCCTCAGCTAAAGAAACTCTTAAGCCTCTTAAAAGTCCTCGTCCGTGCTCCTAACAATTTTAACCTTAAGACCTCTTTTAAGGGTTAAGATGCTTCCTGAATTACTTTTTTCTTTACTAGGATTTTTTCTTGAATTTTAAGAGTAAACGCCCACATTTCTAAGAATTTATTTATTCTGGTTTATTTATTCTTCTTTTTTCTTTTTTTTTTCTTTCTAGTAGAAGTTCTGAATGGCTGGTAACTTAAAGAATTGAGTAGCAAAACTGTCCGGTGAGTGAAAAGGTTCATTTAAAACCCTGACTCTTTTAAGGGAAGGTGAAGCCCAGCGGACGTGTGTAATCTCAAACTGAAGCCTGCAATGAAAACATCTGACGCACGGTTCCTCTTCCTTCCTCTCTTTCTCCACGGAAACACTCTGTCAAAACGCATGTTACAAATGGCCATTCCTGAACTCATGTTTATGATCAGCTTATGTGGGCTTTCTGATGGCTGAGATTGATATCTAGAGATTGCTGATGAGTTGCATATCAAATACAGCGAATATAATTGAATTCTAGTTTTAATTTATGTAGTAACACAAGACATGAGTGTCTTTCTTCCTTCTACAAAAAAAGATGGAAACAGAAATATGTTTAAACAATAAACACAGCAGTGACTAAATAGTTCAATTAAGTCTTCTGTCTATTAATATAGAAAAAAAACCAATGGCATAACTTGGTTTATTTCTGACAGCTTCATATAATTATTTAAATATTATATATTAGTTTAGCAAATGAGTAAATATATACTATATTGTAAGAAATTTGAGTAAATATATACAAAAAAATATTTTACACAATATTTACTAATATTACAATCAGATTTCATTTTTTAACTTAAATATTAAATATTTACATATTTTTAATTGCAAATTATGTACAATATATTATTTAGCAAAATATGTACTAATATTACAAAATCAAATGTTTTTATTCAATTTCTACATGTTTGTTCATTTATATATTCATATATATTTTATTACATATATATTAAACATTTTAATAAAAATGATCGCAAATTGAGTAAATATTGGGTCGAAAAAATTATTTTAGACAGTATTTTCTAATATTACAATCAAAAGTATCTTTAATTTTTAGTCATTTATTTTATTAATTTATTTTAATATTAAACGTTTACATTTTTAATTGCAAATTGAGTAAATAGTGTGTGCAATAAATTATATTAGACAATATTTATTAATATAACAATCAAAAGTATTATCTTTCATTTTTATTCCTAAATATTAAATGTTTGCATTTTTAACTGCATATTGCACAATATTACAATCATAAATATATATTTTTTCATTTATTTAAATATTAAAAATATTAATATTTTAAAATATTAATATTTTAATTGCAAATTGATTACATATTGTGTACAATTAATTGTTTAGACAATATTTACTAATATTACAAACAAGAGTATTTAAAAACAGAAAATGTATATTATTCAGCTGCATTATCGGCCAAATTGAAACCATTCAACGATTAATCGCATCCAAAATAAAAGTTTGTGTTTACATAATATGTGTGTCGACTGTGTATAATTATTTTGTATATATAAATACATATATTTAAGAATTATTTGCATGTATATACTGTATATATATTTATATTAAATATTTTACACATTTTTCTCAAACATATACATGCATGTGTGTGTATTTATATATACAAAATAATTCTACACGGTACACACACATATGTTATGTAAACAAATCTGACTCCTGTTGCTGATCTGTGCTGCGATTCTCGTTCAGCTCACGATTTATTAAGCAGACACGTTCAGTTTTTAGTTGTAGTGTCTGTTCTCTAACCGGTGTTGCTTCTGAATACCGCTAACACCGCCAACACCGACTATCGTAGCACACCCCAAACCTCATACCTTCGCCCAGCACCATGTCCTTTAGTTTCTCCACGGCCTCTGCGAAGCGGGCGACGTCTCTGAGCAGCGAGGGGATGTCCTCCACCTCGATGGCCGACGCTTCGCCACCGTCTGCCTGTCCGAAGCTGAGAGCGGCCCGAGCGTAGCTCTTGTGGAAACTCCACGTCCCGGAGGTCTGGAAGGGGAACCCGGCGGCGCTGGCGTGGCGGCTGAGACCCGTGGGCCGTTTGATGGTCCCGACAGGAGAACTGCACCCCGTTAGCTTGGAGTGGGCCGCCGGTGTTCCCGGGCAGGACGAGGGCACCGAATCAGGAGGAGCCAGCGTGCACAGGCCATCGATAGTGTCATAGTGAGAGAGTTCCTGAAGGATGGACAACTGGGTTACCATGGGAAGGAGAGAGAGGATGGAGAGTGAATGACAGGATTATGGAGAGGAATACTATGGGCAGGGTTAATGGTGAAATATATGAGGAAACAGAAATTGGTTTAAATAACAAAACAATGAACTCAACAGTGAATAAATAGTTAAATTAATTATTAAACCATTTTTCTGCCCAGTAATATAGTTTTAACTGTCAGCGCTCAAGGCTGAAAACATTGGTGCATTAATATAAAACATGTGCATTTACATGCATTTCTCACCTAAAAATTTATCATTTTTTCTTTATATATATATATATACACATTTCAGAACCTTTTTTTTTCTTAAAAAATAGAATGGATGTTATCTTTTGAACTCTTGGCATGAAGACAAACCAAACAAAGGTTTCTACCAGTCTTTCATGATTTTGCATCACTATTTCAAAATAAAGGTCTGAACAGTCTGAAAATATTCTTGTTACAAATTCTTGTTTCTCGGTCATTTGTATTGAAAAAATTTGTACGACCAAACATGAAAAACTAGTTAAATATTTGTAATTATTATTAATTTAAATATATATATATACACATTTTATGTGATTATATATATATATATATATATATATATATATATATATATAACTTAATATTATTTTTTTATTGCAATTTGAGTAAATATTACATATACAATAAATTATTTTATGCAGTAAATTTACTAATATTACAATAAAAATAAATAAATAAAAAAAATATATATATATATATATTATTTATTTAAATATGAATTATTTACATATCTTACCATCTAACATATCTAGTCTGGTTAATTTGTTTATTATTTAACACCATATCAGCAGCAAAGGCTATTTTATGACAAGCTCAGAGTATTGAAAATGAAAAGATTCATAATAAAAAATAAAACTGCAATAAATATATAAGTTATAAACAATTATGATTTACTTACAACAATATTAACCTCTTAACGGTCTGTCCCATTTTTTGGGCATATTCTCCAAAACGACATTTCCAACTTAAATTGTTCTAAATCTTGAATACTTTGGAGCACAGACTTAAGTTTGGTCTCTTTTTAAAGGAGAGGCATGGCAGATTATTGTAGAAGTGGAAAAAAAGAAAAAAGTTAAATAAATAAAAAATGTATAGAAGTAAAAATTTATAAAAATATAATTTTATATAAAATATATATTTAAAAAAAACATGTTTGACTCTAAAACGGCAAGAAAATAAAAGCCAAAAACCTCAAAAAGTTATAAATTTGACGTTGATATCTCAAGAAATGAGCTTTCAGTGAGACTCTGTTTGGGCGCAGTACCAGACGCTTCCACTAGACTACATCCAGGCTCCACTGATGACCATATAAGGAATCTTCCATTTCCATCTATGTGTGAGTGATCTGAACCATATATTTCCATAATTTTCATACAATTTATGACATCCTATTCAGAAGTAGATTTGATAATCCTATTCAGATTTGAATTCAACCTCTAACAAACACATAAAAGCAGGGCTGCCAACTTTTGAGTTTAGTTTCGAGGGAGGCGTAAAAAAAGCAACTTGCATCACAGTCGGTGTAATTGTGATTGTCAAAACATTTGGTAACTAAACGAAATTGTATTATGTTCAGTGACACCATGTTACAATGCTTACATAGTACAATGACTGGTAGTCTACTGTTTGTATTATTGCCTAACACGATTTAAAAATAAATTCTTGGGATTTGATTTCAATCTTGATTCGATATTGACTCATTTGGATAAATATTAGGTAAGGTACAGTAGATAGCCTACATGTTAATTTTTCTCAAGAAAAAATATATCTCACATAATGCTGGAAACATACAGAGAGCCCTATCAGCTGGTATTATTAAAGGTTAAAAATAAATATAATGCGGTTTTCATTATAACAACAATTAGGCTATTTAATGACGCAAGTAAAAAATATAATAAATATGTAACAGTGCACATATTTAGCAAACATTTAGCCATAATTGTTCTCCTGCAGTTTTATTGACCTCTTTCCCCGCTTGAAAAACACTGATTGATCAATATTATGTATGAGGCCTATATAGTTGTACTGTATCTTTAAATAAAAAGTAACAGATGATCGGTTTACTTGAACTGATACGATACAGCGATCTGTCGCGTCACATTTACAAGCGCCAAAATGGTATTTATTGTCTGAATTTCATAATAATATGGACAGAATCTGAGAGATGAGAATCAACCTATTTCATATCAACCTATTTTATTTCAACCAAAATGTTATCTTTTGAACTCTTGACATGAGGTTTCTACCAATATTTCTTGATTTATTATGTTCATCCAACACAATCTCACAGCAATTTGTAACCGTCTATTTTACATTTTGCTTAATTGGTGACTAATTTGTGTGAATTCGTACAATCTCACATTTCGGAAAAAACGGATTTGTTTAAACCCCAGTGACGGATGCGTTTAGTAGCAAGATTAGGGGTGGTACTTCTTAAAGGGATACTCTACTTTTTTTGGAAATAGGCTCATTTTACAACTCCCCCAGAGTTAAACAGTTGAGTTTTACCGTTTTCGAATCCATTCAGCCGAACTCCGGGTCTGGCGGTACCACTTTTAGCATAGCTTAGCATAGATCATTGAATCGGACAGGACCATTAGCATCTCTCTCAAAAAATGATATGACGCAGCGCCTGAAAATAGTCCCCAGCTCGGTAACTTCCAACGTGACCGGGACTAAGTTTGTCTAACCTATTAGACCTATTTTCAGGCGCTGCGTCATATCATTACGCCTGCTGGACTCATGGTACGGCAGCAAAGTTTCTTGATTATTACGTTAGTTCCTAGCCATATCAGCCTAGAAAATCGCAACTTTTCATTTTCCGTCGGTCTTAGTACACAATGTAACTACAGAAGAGTCAAGTTTTAAATAGGAAAAATATCAAAACTCTTTGGTCATTTTTTTGAGAGAGATGCTAATGGTCCTGTCCGATTCAATGATCTATGCTAAGCTATGCTAAAAGTGGTACCGCCAGACCCGGAGTTCGGCTGAATGGATTCGAAAACGGTAAAACTCAACTGTTTAACTCTGGGGGAGTTGTAAAATGAGCCTATTTCCAAAAAAAGTGGAGTATCCCTTTAATGAGTTTCTTTTACAAATCAGATTCAAATCTTACGAATTCACCACCTTGTAAAATAGTTTTCCGTGAGATCGGGTTGGTTCATCACTATTTCAAAATAAAGGTCTGAACACGCCTTATGACTCTGAAAATATTCTTGTTGCAAATTAATAAATTACTGTTCCTCTGTCATTTATATTGAAAATCAGTCACCAAATATGAAAACAAGAGTTTGTAAAATTTCAAATATTATATAGTTTAGGGCTGCACAATATATTTAAATATCGCAAATGTACATATCACGATATGCAAATCGCAACGGCTTGCATAGCCTTATCTGATTGATTTTAATAGGCTGCTTCAAAAAGTGTCAAAGTTCAGGTTGACGCATATAGAAAGAAATCGTGTGTGTGTCAATAGGATGTGTGTGTGCATTACGGTCTTAAAGTGACAGTAGCCTAACACAGTAAACCTGCTGCTGTCAGTCAAACACCAGAAGAAAAGAGAAAATCACTCACGGCTCTTGACTGATTAACTTTAGTAGCTTTAATATGCATCAATGTATATTCAATTCATGTGAAGACTATGCAGCGTTTTAGTTTTACATTTGATTATAATGTTTCTTACGTGAATGCTACAGTTAAACAGATCTAATGTACGCCTGCCTGAAAACTCAAAGCACTGTTTATTTCATTTGTAATTTAGTTTTTTATTGTATTTGTCCTATTGTTTGTAATTTGCCCCTTTGTTATTTTTAGTAACAAAGATAAATTAAAATAACTAATCATCCACTATATTCAGGTGTGTTTACCTGAATAGTTTCTTGATGTTACGTTTTCAGGTTGATATAACTATATATTACCAAGTTGAGCAAGAGTTGTTGGGATTTAAATAGTGTTTGTGTACATTGATGTTAAAATGGCTTGTGATATTACTTTTTATGTAATGCTAAAACACTGTCGTTCACTTTCAGAAGTTGTAGTGATGCTTTCTTTCCCCAGAAAGAATGTGAAATATATATTGGTTATATAATTTTCAGTTCTTAAATATATTTATAAAGTACTGGTGCTTCAAATTAACTTGTCAATTCACTTAATTCACTTGTTTGGACCCCAAAGATCTAGTCCTACATGTTTGGAATAACAATAAAAGATCACACAATTGTCATTTTTGGATGATCTCTCTTTAGGTTCGCTCTTTTAATCAAGAACCATGGTTTTCTATGTCTATGGAGATTAGTTATGAATCTATAACAGAAAAAGTGAAGCCCTTCTGGATTCTTTTCTATTCTTGTTTGCATCTGGAGCTGTACAACAGTTGCTCGTTTCTGAGATGACTCTTGCTGACTTCCTCTCAGTTTATTTTTGGCACTGTTTGCGAAACAAAGAGAAGAAAAAAAATCTTCTTGTGCTCTTCACCAGACATTGTTCACCAACAACAGTTGTACAGAACCGTTCATCAATTTGCAATAGTCACACCAATTGAACAAAACATTTTTATGAGTCGATTCCTTTTAATGATTCAGTCAAACGATTCGCAAACTGTCCATAAATCACTCGACTATTGTGAACCGGTTCATTTAAAATGAATCGTTCGAGTTAACAAATTCTCCAAAATGAATCAGACCTCCCACACAAGTCCAATATCTATAATAATAAAGTACATTAAGTCTTTTAAATAAAATGATTGTGTGTGAACTGCTAAAGGAAAGCAAGAGGATGAATGTGAATCCATTTGTCAACCGTTTAAAATAGACCAAAAGTTGCAAAGCCGCTTTACGCGTAAGTTTTCGGGCTGATTAAACCAGTTTTCTCTTTTAAACACGTTTACAGCGGTAATATCAACCTATCACAAAACTAAACTCTGGTTTTTGGTATTGCTAAGAAGGGCTGTTGGTCTTACCGAAGGGTTTTGAGCGGAGTTGCTCTTCTTGGAGGTTGGAGAGGCTTTAGTCGTCTGCTCCTTTTTCTTTCGAGAAAACATGTTCACACTGTTCACAGAAATCGTACCGCAAATCTTCAGGAATGTGCTAAATACTTGTGAAAATGTCTTCTCTTGTTCTTCTGTGACTGACAGTTACTTCCCCATCATGAGAGTTCAGTTACTCGCTCCCGCGCGCGTGCTCTCTTCCTGCTGCAGTGTCGCGCGCTGCGCGTCCGTCTCGAAGACGCTGCTGGCACCTGCCGGAGAGCCTAATCAGGCATCACCAGATGACATGTCAAGCCAATATCAGATATGAATCATATATTATTATTTTTTTTTAGTATTGAGCGACTAAGGTCAATATGAAAGCCCAGTTCCACCATTTAAGAAAAACTCATACTTTTATAAATCATAATTAAGACAACATAAAATGTCGAAATTATGACATCATAAATATTAAGTGCTAATTATGAAATGAAAAATCGAAGTTATGACTTAATATTAATAATTATGACATTAAAAAGTCAAAATTATAACGTAAGATTCGCGGCGTGAAGTAGCTTCACATTCTTTATTGACTGGAGTAGGAATTGATGTTACAAGTCAATTTCGAGTTTTTAATCTCATAATTATGACGTAGTATGTCATCATTTTGACTATTCATCTCATATTTTTGACTTTTAATCTCATATTTCAGATTTATATCATAAGATTTGCCTAAGTAAATTGATATTTACTTGAAACAAAATGGCGGAAATGGAGGGAAAAGGTCAAAGAATTTCAGGGGGAAAATACGTTTCTGCTGGTTATTTTTTGGGCTCAATCTATTTGAGGCTTTCAGGAACTTGAATTAAAAAGGCACCTCTAACACATTAAGTCAAACTAAGACTTTTCATTAAATAATCTAAAAAGAACACGAGTGATGTGCATTATGTAAGTCTACCTAGTAAAGAAGCTGAATGATTTCATATATGATATTTACCATACTCAAATGTCAAATGTACACTGTACAGAAGCAGCTTCTGAAGTGGCATTTAGGCGTCTTTACACAAACTATTTAATGCTGCTCAGAGGGGACAATTACAACTATATACTTTGATACTAGGGGCAGAGCAGGAATATTTTAGACTACTTTTATACTGCGTTTACACTGGATTGTGAGCAGACCAGCCTTAAAGGTGCAGTGAGCGATTTCTGAGAAACGCTGATGAAAGTGGATCGGACTGAGCACCAAAACACACTTGTAGCCAATGAGCAGTAAGGGGCGTATACACTCAATTTGGAGGCGGAGCTATCAAGAAAGGGGCGTGGACCTTTTAGGTAGGGGCGTGTTTGTTTTGGTGATTTCAGCGTTTCTCAGATATCGCAGATATAACTCAGCATGTTCATATTCTGATGTATTAACATGGTATTTTAGACAACAATACTGTCAGACTGATACAGATGAGCAATTTGAACAAACTCTTAAAATTTTATTGTTTGTTAAAAATTATATTGCAGTACAATATATTCCTTCTGTTAAATGTAGAAAACGTTCAGAATGAGTCAAAAGGCACATTTGTTTACACTATGTACAGTTCCATCTAAACTCATAAATATTGGGATAAAACAAAGAAGCCCAAAGTAAAAGTGCTGAACAGAATTCTAACTGGAAACATTAATAATATAACAATAATATTATCATCATCAACAACAGCAACAACAATACATACAATCAGTAGCAGTCTTAAATGTTTTGCTTTTATTATTAAAGTGTTCATTTGTGATTTCTTTTTAAAAATGCCGGGCAGCAGACGAGTATTAAAAATCTGGCATGTTGTCAGGACAAAAAGGAGTAGAAACACAGTGGGCAAAACACATCTGCAAGGTTTTTTTTTTTTTACACACACAAAAACGCTTAAATTGAGTAACTAGAGCCAATCACAGCCTCAAGGGAACGGGATTGGGTTTTTTTTTTTGTTCACATGATTTCGCCAATCCAGTAACGGCTTGCTTGCATCATTTCTCATAAAATCATCACAAAGAAAAACAACAAAAGCAGAGAACTTGTAGTAATACTCGAGCAATATTCCTAAACTCGCATTTTCTCTCATACACTTCAAGTCTAGAACACGGTGGCCAGGCCTGTAGAATACAGTAGTCAGTGTCATGTAACGCCGAATCCTTTCCCTCGACTTTTCCTGAGATTAAGCACGACCGTTCGGCGCCTGCAAAAACTGCACAGAAAACTTTGGTGCGATGGGAATCTAGACGCCCGACCCAAAAGAAGAAGAGCGAACTCTCTGAAGCTCGAGTGGAGGAACGAGTGACGCGCAGTGCAGTGGATTTGGTGGCAGGTTGCAGGCTTTGATTCTGTATTTTGGGAGGAAAATCAAACAAAAACCCTGACAAAGGCATTGGAAAAAGTGTTCGAACTTCTACAAGTGATTATAATAAAGTCTACCTCTACTAATAATGTCCCTTGGATATAAATAGCAACAATAATAGTATTAATAACAATAATAATAATACGAACAGCAATATCAAAGACACCAATACATTTGCTTTCATTCCAACTACACGAGAATAACACCACCAAAAGGAAAAAAACATTGACCTCATACAAACAAACAAACAAACAAACAAACAAATCCATTGTTTTCTCTTAACAAATATAATATTCTTCGAAAACAATTCAAAAATATCACTTCTGAACAGATATAAAGAGAATTGCGAGTTGTTCGTGGGGCAGTTTTTTGATTTTTATAATCATTTGTTTGGTTTTTATTGCTAGGTCTCACTCTCACTCGGTATAAAGACGTCTCAGCGTGAGGTCCAGTGGTTCAGCGCTCTTTCACCTCATGAAGACCGAGACACACCGAAGCCGACGTCGGGCTGGCTCTGGTCAATAGGGGTTTGTGGGCCGGTTCGACATGTTGAATGAGAGAGAGAACTCTGATTGGCTGTTCAGCTTAGCGAACGAGACTGTGCACGAGAATAAAAGTGATGAAAGCGAGCAAAGACGACGGGTACAGACAGAAGTCTGCTGTAATTGTACGTCATCTTACCTGAGCATTCGAATGCACGAATATTTTCATAATAACATGAGCGTGACTGATATTCAAAACGGTGCTTTTGTTTACGGTCTGCCGTCCTAGTTTCGGTTTCCCTTTATTGAATGACAAAAACTCGACTCTTGATGCCTGTTGATATAGATATTTACTTACACGCATGTGCTAGTTGACAGTCGCCTTTACTCCTTTTGGTGTGTTCAAGCGCAGCTTTGTAACCGAGACGCAGCCAACGACGTTATTTGACGTCGGCTTGGTGTGTTCCCGGGCTTAAGATCTGCAAATAAATAATTTGGTTTCCAATTCCCAAAAGCTCACGACGACCCATCCGCAATCTATTACATTTTTATAAAATAATCATTTGTTTTTGGACAGTGACGAGTCTATAATATACCTGAGAAATTTACACAAGCGGTGTAAAGCGGAGTATTCTGCTCGCCATCACTATGACCTCGATATTGTGAACGAATCTGTCCCTGTGTTCAGATTACTGAAATGAAGGAGGAAATGGAGAATTCACAGGGGTGAGGGGTCAAACAGCAGGTTCATAATCATGCGATCGGGTCCGTACGCCGCACAGATCTCTGGGTAGAGGATAGACACCGGAGGAAATAAATAATATAGCACTACTCTGTCTAGAAATATATATATATATATATATATGTACGCACACAAGACTGCATCTGAAGGAGATAAAGGCACTGATTTAACAGAAGGCATTCATTCGAAAAAGATAAACTCCCTAAGATAGGAAACAGTATACACCAATGTCGTAATAAATAAATATCTCTTTTACCTCGATGTTTGATGTGATGAAATGGAGGGTGGAAAAGCCCTATTGCTTCAAATAAGGCAAATAAAAACCAAACTGATTTCAAGTGCCCATGTGTTTTAAATCATCTTCATTGAACGTCAATGAGCCGAATGCAACTCTTAGCTTATGGACTGAGAATGACTTGGGAAAAGAAACACAAAATTTTGACCAGTCGCGTGTACGAGCCGCTAGGTGGCGTCCCAGTCCACTGATTTAAACTGGATGACGGACTGTCGGTGATCCGAGGATGATCCGTGGATCATGTGATCTAGTGTATCCAAGGGGTCCATGCTGCTATGTCCATTGGGTAACTGATGTGTCTGTTCGGAGGAAGAGGAGGAAGAAGGAGTGAAGTGCGAGGAGGAGGAGCTTGAGTCAGAGAGGGAGGAGTTTGGAGGAGCCGATGCAAAAAGGGAGGAGGAATAATGAGGAGGCGGAGTCGAGGATGGCAGGGCTTGTGAGGTGAACGGGTACTTGAGTTGCGAGTCGGGCGAAGGGTAACCAAAGTCTAAATCGTCGAAATTAAAGTCACTGTTTGCACCGGACGCTCTCTCGTGAGCGGATTGACTGACGTGCGACGGCACGTGTAACTGCGCGTGTGGTTTTGACAGCTGCACGTGCGAGTTTGATGAATGCGCCATGCGTTGACTGTTCTGGTGCGAGGATTGCGCTGAGGCGACGGTTTGCTGTTGCATTTGATTGAGAAGCCGCAGCACGAGGGATTTATCGTGGCTTCGCTGCAGCTGCGATAAAAGCGCGCTGTACTGCGCGGACGGTTGCGCGTGGGAGCCGCTTTGCTGCGTTAGCACCCCGAATGATGAATGATTCTGCTTTAGTGTGTGAACGTGTTGCGGCGGGATGTTCAAAGCTGCATGCGACGACGACAAGCGCATGTTCGAGTTCAACGGCACTTGTCTGTGTCTCTGCTGCTCCTGGGAAATCAGTTCTTCGAGGTTGTACGTCTCTGGAGCAACCGTGAGTGGACGCGCTCTTCCGACTAGCATCGCTCCGTTTAGGGACACGCCGTTTAGCTCTGGCGCGGGCGGTTTGATGTCCGGCGAAGGGCAGGGGCTGATGGTCAGATCCAGGACCTCGCTGACGGCTTCAGTTTTTGGCTGCACCACAGGTGTCAGAAGGGATTGTGGGTAGTGAAGGTGGTTCGGGAGGGAGTGGGGAGGGTTAGTGACGAGCTTGCGGGCGTTGATCATCTTGGCTAGCATCTCTTGGCGAATACGCTGCTCGTTTGCGAACCGCTCTCTCTCTCGCCGCGCTTTCTTCACCTCCTCGTCCATCCGAGAGAGCTCAGCGCGCACACGGGATACACAGTTTTCTGGGATTTTTATACCTGAGACACACACAAGATCGTTATTTTGGTAACACTTTACAATAAGGTTCGTTAGCTTACATTAGTTAGCATGAAATAATAGTGAGCTGCACTTACACAGCATTTATTAATCTTTGTTCATTTCAGAATTTACTAATACTTTATTAAAATCTTGTTAACATTAGTTAATGCACTGTGAACTAACATGAACAAACAATGGACTAAAGTTAATAAAGATGAATAAATACTGTAACAAATGTATTGCTCAAGGTCAGTTCATGTTAGTTGATACATTAACTAATGGTAACTAATGATATATTGTAATGTGTTACTGATATTTTCTTAAAACGTGAGTTAATAGATTTTTCCCATGATGTTCATGTTTGAGCTGTTTTAACTGTCTTAAAATATGTCAATGCCATTGTTTTGCCTCAGGATGCACATCAGTAATGTTTTTTTCTAAGGCACGTTTATAAAAGCAACTTAAATGCCTTAATTGAACTAAGGCCTAATCCTGGCTTAATCTAAGCCCTGTCTGTGAAACAGGGCCAATAAGTTTTAGCATAAATCTGAGATGTGCATTGCAATTACTGGTATGCTAGGAATCATTATTGAGAAGTAGCCGATAACAAAAGGTCAACTCACCAACTTGTTTGCTGTTCTGTTTGGTTTTGAGCCGTACGATCTGAAGGATGCTGGAGTTGGTGACGTCCGAGACTATATCAGACACTCGTTTCCAAACCCTCAGCAAAGCTCCACACAGCATGTGATACTGCCTGAGACGCATCCCCAGAAAACACTCGTGCCCCTCCTCGATCTGCTTACACTTACCCTTCCTATGAGAAACACACAGATGTACAACACTATTAAAGTTTGGTCACATTTACAATACACAGTGAAATTTCATTTTAATGGGAATTGGTGCGATGAAGAATTGCGTCTGAAGGACTTCCAATGGTGAAGAAATTTGCCTATGCATTTACATTTTGTATGACCTGTGAAATTACGCAGAGCAACAGTAAATGTGACGCACCTTTAGAGACACACAAGCTTAATCAGTTTACAGAGTTGCATTACTCTTCAAATAATTAGCTCAAATTGCAATAAAAAAAAACCTAGGAAATAAAAATTCTGGCACTGAGAAAATCTAAATGTATTAATACGGTTAAAGTCTCTACTGATTGCTCACACACACACATAATGTCTCTCACCAATTGGCATGGGTGCAGCTGCTGAAGGAGAATTCAAATTGAGTTTCCCAGAAATCCTTTGCTTCATCAGGCGTCACCTTTAGAGCGAGAAGAAAAACACTTGTAGCAAAAGTGCCATGAAAAGTGGCAAAAACTATTTTTTAAATGCCATTGTTGATTGTTTTTTATCCATTATTTATGTATTTATAACATTGTATTTTAGGGCTAGTTATGCATTTAGTTCAGTCAAACATCTGTATTCACCGTCTAAGAGGAAATTAAGTGGTTTTTGATTAGAAAAATTATAAATCAGGTCTGAAAACACTTAAAGCAACTCTTGAAAGTTGAATTGCATTCAGAGTATTTATTAAAGAGGCCACATTATGCCCTTGAGTCTTGTTTTCAGGCTCTACTAGAACAGGTTTTCCTGTTTGAATGTTGATTATTTCCCCAATATTCTCCATTGTTGCGGCTCCTCTCTTCCCAGTCTGTCAGTAACGCTCTGTTTAGTTCCTGTCTCTATGAAGCCCCTCCTTCTGAAAAGCACACTGTGCTCTGATTGGTCGGCTGGATCAGTGTGTTGTGATTGGTCGAGCGCTTTGAGTGTGTTTGGGAAATGTCCCGCCCCTTACCATAACCACCAGTTTAACACACTACTAACTAACTCAACAGGCCCCGCCCCTTTATTCTGCATATTAATTATTTAAATGAGGAATATTGTGATGTGTTCGTTTCCGGAAGAAACTCAAGACTACAATGGAGGCGTTTCAGGAAGTTCAGAAACACTGGCACTGATATAGAGAAGAACTCAGCAACATTACACACTAAAGAAAGATGAACATGGGGAAAAGCATAACAGGTCCTCTTTTAACAGGACCACCAGATGTCACTGTGCAACAAGAGCTCTGAGAGATTTAACACTGATGTGTGTGAGATGTAGGGTCATACCTTGTAGTATCTCAGGAGGAGGTTGTCCAGGTTCTCGGGATGAGCCTGTTTACCGATGTTAGGTTTATACAGGATGAGGTTTCGACCACGACCCTGTTCGGCAAGCAGGACACACGGCTGGTTCCCACGCAGCTGAACACACAGAAACACACTTTCCTTTAGGAAAATACTCAAAGATGGCTGGTAATTGGAAACATTTTAACATTTGTAAGGCTGTCACAAACAATTATTTTGGCAATCAAGTAATCGGTCGATTATTTTAACGATTAATCGAGTAATCGGATACATTTTTTGTGCTAAAAATAGACCTAAGGTGAACAAAATGACTTAAAATACATATGAGGTTATAATAATTGGTTTAACTAAAGTATAAACAGCAAGTGATCAGATGGTTTTATTGAACGATACTGCTGAAACACAATGTAATATACATGAGATGCACGTAATGCACACATGTAATTAAAGCACATATATATGCTATTAAACCCACAGTTCATTTATTGGTTTAATTTAATCGCAGCCTTTGTGAATTCACAATAGCATTATGCTGTTATGATTATTAAATGGATTTACTATGCATCCTTTTAAAACAGTCTTATAATGCGTTTCATGTAGATTATTTAAAATAGAGTACCGGTACTCACATTTAATTGATGAATCAATTTCAATAGAAAACAAATGCACAAACACATCAAGCATGAGTTACTGTCAGACATCAATGTATGCGTTTTGTACCTTGTTTGAGAGGTAAAACCCTTCATATTCTCCAGAGAGTTTCTCTGCTTTACTGCAGGCCTCTTCCCAGGGCATCCCACGATCCACACTGATCTGAACACAGCCACAGAACAACGTCAGGACATTCATCACACTGACAACTGGTGAAAAGTCTGGGGTAAAGTAAGACTTTTGACATTTTTTTGTTGAAAGAGTCTCTTCTGCTCAACAAGGCTGCATTTATTTGATCAAAAATACAGTAAAACAGTGAAATATTCCAATTTAAAAAAGCTGTTTTCTATGTGAATATATTTATTCCAGTGATTAAAGCTCAATTAGCATCATTACTCCAGGCTTCAGTGTCACATGATCCTTCAGAAATCATTCTAATATGATGATTTGCTGCTCAAGAAACATTTCCGATGATTATCAATGTTGAAAACAGTTGTGCAGCTTCATATTTTTGAGGAAACCGTGATATTTTTTTCAAGATTCTTCGATGAAAAGAAAGCATTTACTTGAAATAGAATCTTTTGTAGCATTATTAATGTCTTTACAGTCACTTCTGATCACTTTAATGTGTCCTCGCTGAATAAAAGTATTAATTTCTTAAAGGTGATGATACATAGGGCAACTTTTTGAGCAATCTTGCCGAGCGATTGTTGCTTGGGCACTTTCCCACTGAAAATGTCCAATAAATTTCTATCTGGATCATTTAGATCGGTCGTGGGCCCGGTGTCTCATTACCCAGCAACATTGCTCAAAAAGTTGCCCTGTGTATCATCACCTTAAGAGGTGTTTGTGTTCTGTACTTGAACAGTGTGTCTCAAGCCTGACCGCTGTTGGATGACAGTCAGGTCGAGGTCAGGAATACAGATGTTCCTCTCATGTACCTTATAGAGGATGACCTGGCCCTCCTGAGGGTTTCCTGGAGTTAGAAACTTCTCCTGCGTTTCCTCGTGAATCTCATCATTACCAGGAGCAAGATCTGAACACACCGGACATAAGAACATCAATCTCATCACACACACATACAGCTCCTCGCTGCAAAAAATGCTTTTCTTATTTAGTATTTTTGTCTGGTTTCCAGTCCAAATGAAGAGTTCAGATGCAAAAGCCTCTGAGTGCCATCTGAAATGTTCTTCTAGAAGAATCATTTTTATAAAGCTTGTATATTTATGTTAAGTAATTTCACTTAAATGACAACTAATAGGTAATCTTCATTGCCATTTAAGTGAAATTATTGAACTTAAATATACAAGCTTGATAAAAATGATCATTCTAGAAGAAAATTTCAAATGGCACTCAGAGGCTTTTACATCTGAACTCTTCAAATATCTAAAAATTCTTAAATCAAGATGCATTTACTAGATAAGTAAAATTAGATAAGATAATATATTATGTCTTGTTTTCCGGGGGAATTAATCAAAATTAAGTGAGTTTTTGCTTAAAACAAGCTAAATGATCTGTCCATGGGGTAAGAAAAATAATGTTAATTCAAACAGACACAAGATTATTTTTCTTACCCCATGGACAGATCATTTTGCTTGTTTTAAGCAAAAACTCACTTAATTTGGATTTATTTCCCCAGAAAACAAGACATAATATCTTATGGCATTTTACTACTTTAGTAAATGCATCTTGATTTAAGAATTTTTTAGATATTTGGACTGGAAACTAGACAAAAAATTTTTTGCAGTGCTCTACTGCTATGAAAACATGCCAGATAAACATCTGTGCTTAATGACAGCATTAATACAGTGAATCATTTTAAAATTAATTAAATAAAACTAAAACAGTCTGAGGTGCACATTCAGATGATTCCTCACCCAATATTCCCATGTCATATTTTCCCTCTTTTTTGTCCTTGTTGATCAGGTAGTCGAAGTTATCGGTGAAGTACTGGAACAGAAAGTTCTGCTGATGGACCTCCAAACCCAAAATACGGTTCAGAAACTTAGTGAGGGTGCAGTCTGGGATACAGGAAGAAAAGAAAGTCAATTAGCCACTTGGTTGCATATAACTTGCAAATAATCAATGCATTTAATCTATTAAAATACAAGCAAAAATCATTTCTATATATATAAATGTGATGAAACTCCACAGTTGTGCATCACCACAATATAACATTACATCCGGATGCTACATCATATCCTGAACAAACGTATATTACCCATAAACATTGTTCTCAGTATATTTTATATCTAACATCTGAAAAAATCAGCCAACATCAATAATATCAAAATAGCCAGATATCGACACTTTATTTTAAAGGTGCCTTACATACAGTGTAATTATACATTTAAGTACTAAGTAATATCAATTAATAGGAATATCGGTATCGATATAAAAAGTGGTATCGGTGCATCCCTATCAATTAACAAAATGTACTTACTATAGGCTTAGAATTAGGGTTAAGTTTAGGGATAATTGCATGTAATTATGCATAATTTACTGTTATTAGTATAGTAAGTGCAAGTAATGTGTGAAAAAGACACTGTAAAACAAAGTATTATCCAGCATAGATGTATATTTTCATCACTAATAAGTATGCAGAAGCAATTGCAGTATTGATCTAATAAGTATGCAGAAGCAATTGCAGTATTGATCATATAAAACACAAAGATTAGCAGTAAATCAGCCATTATAGTCACAATATTGTGGTGTTACATTTACCTTTCTCTGTATTCAGACCCAGACGCGGCTCCCTACAGAAGATTCCCACGTCAATCATGCCTTTCTTCATATCTGATACACACAAATGAATATTAAAATCAGTGCACACAAACATTACAGTGTCATGTTCTTTTGCATGTGTTTGAACGCAGTGTGTGTCCCGATTCACACACACAAGCCGATGTGAAAGAGTAAGAAAGAGTAGGATTAGTGTGTCCGAAATCACAGTGTGCAGAATTCATGGATTTACTATAGTAACAGTAACTGCAGAAACTATGGTATTTTGGAAGAAATGTCAAACTAAATATTATATTAATAATATAATTATATTGTATACAATTTAACCAAAGTACACAACTGTTTAAAAGATTGGGGTCGATAATATATTTTGAAATGTTTTTGAAAGAAGTTTTCATTAAATCATTGTAATATGTTGATTTGCTGCTCAAGAAACACTTCTGATTATTATCAATGTTGACAACACTGATTATTTTTGTAGAAACCGTGATACATTTATTTTCAGGATTTTTCAGACATTAAAAAGAACCGCATTTATTTAAAATAGAAACATTCTGTAACATTATAAATGTCTTTAATGCAGGGTTTCTGCAGGTCTTGTGAAGGTAAATTTAAGACTTTTTAAGACCTTTTTAATACAAAGTATGTAAAACTGAAGGGGAACACAATACTTCTATCTTTTCTCTAGATGTAAATGGGAGAAACACAATGAGTTGTATAGGCAACACTTCAGAGTTTGAAAATAAGACAAGAATATGGAAATATCTTAATCTGTACATTCTGACATTGCAAAAAAAGTGATGTTCTTCCTCAGTGTTTTTGTCTGGTTTTCCAGTGCAAATGTCTAAAGATTCTTAAATCAAGATGCTTTTACTGGAGATACAAAATGACATAAGTCTTGTTTTCAGTGAAATTTATCAAAATGAATTGAGTTTACGATTAAAACAAGAGCAAATATCTGCCAATGGGCAGTTTTCATAACTCACTGACATATTTGTTCTAGTTTTAAGCATAAAGTCACTTAATTTTGTTACAAGACTTCATTTTACATTTGCATCTCAAGTAAATATACCTTGATTAAAAAAGTTTAGATATTTATATTGGAAAACAGGACAAAAAAATAATGAGGAAGATATGTTGAGCTTAAGCCATGTCGTAATTACCGTAATTTGATGATAACAACACATCTACGTTCTCTGACTAGGAATTATGCCTTTCTATGGCAACACTAAATCTGCAGCGGTCAGGTGGTACAAGAGTTCTAGAAAGACATGAACGCTTTAAATGCGAAGTCGGGATCTCGTAAATGTGTCATGTATTAATTTTTGCAATGCATGCAACATTTAATGCCATGACTTTATGAATTTAAGACTTTCAGTTCTGATTTAAGAACTTTTTAAGGCCTTAATTTGTGTAAGTGTGAATTAAGACCCTTTTTAAGACCTGCTGAAACCCTGTAAATGTCACTTTTGATCAATTTCATGCATCTTTGCGGAATAAAAGCATTAATTTCTTTTTAAAAAAAAGACTTTTTTTAACGGTAGTGTATGTTTGTGAAGTACATGAAGACTACAGGTATGTGAATTGAGATGTAGTCTCATGCATCAGTGAAGCACATCATTACCTCTGAAGAACATGTCACCTCCTGGGTAGCCCTTTGGTGGAGGGACTTTGTTGTCGATGTGCCCGAGGATGGCTTTAGTGATCTTATCCAGCGCTTTGGTGCCGTACTAAGACAGACAGAAGACAGGCCATCAATAAACAGCTTCATTAAATGAGGTGGTCAATTCTGGTTCAAACTAGAGTTTGGTTTCACTCCGACTGGTCGCTTTTCACATTGTATGTGTGGGTCTGAACTGTGGTATATTTGCAATATAAAAGATTCTGCCCAACTGTGAACCATATTGCAGTTCATGTGTCTTCCGGGTTCAGAAAAAAAAATAAAAAATCAACCAAGAAACCTAAACTCTGAGTCAAATGGACTCCAACGCGTTGTTATTGTTAACGAGAGCCAAAACTAAAACTTTAAAAAATGTAAAATCTAAACAAAGCTGAAAATATAAATATTTGATGGAAAAACTTAAACTTACATTTAAACAAAAATTAGAAATGATGCTTTGACAATTAATTGAAATAAGTTTAAATGGTAAAATTACTAAAACAGAAATAAAAATGTAATAAAATATATAGAAATACTGAAAACAAAATAATAAAAAAGACAAAATTCATACAACAAATACAACTATTTCAAAATATATTAATAAACACTATAAAAGTATATAAATATTACTAAAATGACTCAAGTGAAAGCAATCTTACTTTGTTCTCGAAGTTGTACTGGCTCAGGTCTCTGGATTCAGTGGCTCGCCGGTCCCCGTGTGTCAGCGCCCCCTACAGAACACAACACACAGTTTACCGCGACTGCATTTCCATAAACATGACAGCTTTTTAAGCAGTTCCTCACATGACTGAAGAATGGCTTCTAATAAATATTGCATAATGAAGTTTAAATATATTTCACATCCTAACAAGCCGTGACTGTAAGTGATGCATGTTTTCCATATTTTGGGTAGTTTCGCCCAAAGTGAAATCTTATTAGTCCAAATTCAAGTGCCACAAAGCTGTATATTAAACATTCAGTTCTGATTGGCTGAGATTTTTCAAACTTTATTAGAATATTAGAATAACGGAAAATGGAATTTACTGTATAACGTGGAATTTGGATAAGATTAGATGAATAAATCAAAGAAAGGGCTGTACAGTTAAACTGCGATATGGAATAGTGTCTGTGAATATTAAACTGCAAAAAGACTGATATTGCAATACAGTTTATTAATATATTTTTTTAAGAATTATTCATCCATTTTTCAATTAAAAAAATTTTGATTTTTCTTTCGTGCCAAAAATCATGAGGATATTAAGTAAAGATCATGTTCCATGAAGATATTTTGTAAATTTCCTACCATAAATATATAAAACATGTATTTTTGTGAGCGAATGCAGCACAATCGCGAACATAAATGAACAACTTTAAAGGAGATTTTCTCAATGTTTCGATTTTTTTGCACCCTCAGATATTCAAATAGTTGTATCTCGACCAAATATTGTCCTATCCTAACAACAGCTTATTTATTCAGCTTTCAGGTGATGTATAAATCTCAATTTCAAAATTGTGACCCATGTGGGTTTTGTGGTCCAGGATCACATTTGTTTATTGAGTTCACTTGCGCCCTCTTGTGGGCATAGGAGACAATACAGTACTTTTTTCCTCTAACATTAAGGATTGCCTATACATAGTTCCCACAGGCCAATTAATGTCACGTGACCTCCCCGGAGACGCCATCTTTGAGGGCAAAAGCTGCTGTGTTTACAATGTTTTACCATACTGTCTATGAGTTTTACAAGCAAATTTCGAATATTTCTTTCCATTTATAATGTTACGAAAATCATGAAGAGACAAAGTGACAGAGATTATAAAGAGACTCTATTAACACAAGACAGAGAGAGGTACAATGCGAAAATTTCAGTCATAAATGGTGTGGATCCGTATGCGCTAACAAAGGAAGCACTGAGCACTGATTATGCAGCAGATACAGTATAATCATGTGTATCATTATCTGGTATTGGCTAGGAGTTTTAATACATGTGAGCAATTCCGAGCCTGGAAATATGTGCATGAATATGAATATACACGGTAATATACACGGTATGAAAATAAATAAAACTCGCGTGCAAATTAATTAATGTAATGCGGAACTACTTTATACGCGGGTTCTTTAGGGACATAATCTGAGATTGCCGTGCTGGAATGTGTGTGTGTGTGTGTGAGAGTGAGAGAGTCGCGGGCGCGATCGAACAGTGGAAACAATGTTGTTTTTGTATGTTTTTAATATCTCGTCATTTTGTTCATACAGGACATAATTCAAACTGCAAAGTGTTAACTTATATTTGTGTACACTCGCAATAAAACACAACAAATTCTTGCGTGTTTTGAGGGAGTTTCTTTCCTGTTTATCCTCGCCAGCCATAACCTCCGTCGTTGTTCTGACAAAAGCTTAACGTTAGTCTTCTCACATTCATGAAGTCTAATGATGGGTATACTGTAAAATCCAAATTTAACTGAACCTCCGACACGATTTAAACATCCATTGACCCAGCAGGAGATCACCATTTTCACTTTTTATCACGAAATTAACTCGCTTCAGCTTCTTCTACTATTGTTCTGCCCACAGAAATGGCGCCGGGTCGGCAAATGCTAAAAAACTAAATTTAACTGAACCTCCGGCACGATTGGAACATCCATTGACCCAGCAGGAGATGACCATTTTCACTTTTTAATCACAAAATTTCCGTTTCAGCTTCTTCTTCTCATGTTCTGCATTGTAAGAATGTTGTGTTCTGCCCTCAGAAATGGCGCCGGGTCGGCAAATGCCCGTATGTTGTGACGTCATGTGGGAACTATGTATAGAATTAGAATATAATTCGAATTTTGCTAATATTAAAGAAAGAAATTCGAATTTAGCTTTGAACTACATCACCTTAAAATAAAGTGCAACTGAAAACACTGAATAAAAAAAATAAAAAAAATGGATTTGTTAGAGCACACAAGTGTGTATAACATCTAAAAACCAGACTTTACCAGGCTCTCCAATCTCTTGGCAACGATCGAGGCGAAGCGTCTCTCTCCAGCCAGCTCAGAGATGAGGAAGATGTACTCTGGAGCCGTCACCTGATTGGAGCGATGTGTTCGACCTGACACACAAGACACAATATTAGCAACCACCCACAATGTCTCTCGAAGGCAAGGCATGGCAAGTTTATTTATATGGCACATTTCACACACTACAGCAATTCAAAGTGCTTTACACAGAAAGGAATTAAAATAATCACAAAACAAAAGCAAGGAAAATTAAAACAGTTATAAAAGGAATTAAAAGAGATATAAAGATGATACATAGATAAACTTCTCATCTGGCAAAACACCGGTGTATCATATTTTTCACAGCTCCCAGTTTCACTCATGGCGATTACACCTAAGAAATCTATCGGATTGATTTTATTTGATTGATTTTATTTGACATGGACATTACAATTACATTGGACGAACCATATGCATTTGCTTGGGTGTTTTAGCACACATGCTAATGTTCAACACCTGTCCACGGGAGGCTTTTAGAAAGAAAATACAATAACAATACTGATAACAAAAGTAATAATAACAATACTAACAAAAAAGGATAAAGAAAATACACCATATGATTACAGATGCACCAAAAAAAAACTATATTCAAAATTATTTACATAAGTTATAAAGCAAAAGCATGATAATCAGAAAATATGTCAGTAGTAGGTTATTCATGCGAGCACTGTTGTTTTGTTTTGCTATTGTTTAAGTCCTCTGTTAAAAGCATTGCCATCGGTCTCTTGTTTTAAATTAGTAGGTTAATTCCATCACTGACTCCCTAGACATGCCTGATGAGTGAAATGTTTATGTCCTCTGGATTTACAGTGTAACTAACCACGAATGCAAGATTTTTGATTTTTATTATTATTATTATTATTTTTATCTTTATTTTTTGTATTGTATTGTGTTTGTCATCCAGGAGCAGGGGACATCAGGGTGTGGGATCCCATGTGGGGGATAGGGATGGTGTGTTGTGGGGAGGTGAGGGGGAGTGTGAAAAAAAATGAAAAAATGTGAGCACTGTTTCATATTTATAAGTACTGTTTCACATTGTGTACACTTTGTATGGTTGGTGCTCAATAAAACATATTTGGAAAAAAGAAAAGAAAAGAAAAGAAAAGAAAAGAAAAGAAAAGAAAAGAAAAGAAAAGGTGATTCTGAAAAAAAAAAAAAAATAATAATAATAATAATAATAATAATAATAATAATTAGTAGGTAAAGCATTCTAGAGTTTTGGCCAAAAGAGGTCACCTCTGATAGTGGCTTGTGTGTTCGCCCTATGAGAACTGTGACGCCTACACTGGGGTGCACGATTCAGAAAATGTCACGATTCGATTCGATATCGATTTTTAGGCTCAAGATTCGATTCAAAATCGATTTTCGATTCAAAAACGATTCACAGTATGTAAATGTTAGGGGTGGGAATCTTTAGTCACCTCACGATCCGATCCATTCCGATTCTGGGAGTCACGATCCGATTCCAGAACGATTCTTTATCTACTCCTCCCCCCTCCCCTCCCTATTAATTCATTAGTTTACATAGGTAATTAAGTACTTTTTTTTTAAAAATAAAAAAAATAAAAAAATTTATTAAAACAGTTGTATGTTAAGAATTTTAAACTAATATAACTTCAAAACATACAAGTAAGTAGCAAATAATAAAGAGGAGTATAGAAACAAACAAACAAATAGTGCTTTCAGCAGCCTATTTAAGATTAGCTGAACGTTTTCCATTCAAGAACTGTGAGTGATTTTTCTTCATCTTTACTGTTGTTTTTTACTATGACATCATAGACTGCGGGAGATCTATTAAGCTGCATTCACGCACTGATCTCTTTTGAAATATAAGAAGTAAAGTGGTTTGTCCTGTCCGTTTGATCCCTTAAGACATAACTGGCTGTGTTTATGTTAATTTTGCACAAGTATATTAAACCACTTACACGGAGTCGCACAGCCGCATGCGCGAGCAGTCTACACAAACAAAGCGCGCGTGTCAGCATTTGAAATTGAACGCAGCTTCTGTTAGTGAGGTTCATATTTTAAATATACAAATCCACTGCATTCCAAACCACATAAATGATGACTTCGTAGAGCATTTGTAAGGAAAATACCGAAAGGCGAGACAGCACGTTTCAAGTGTAACGTAACATCAAACAAAGCGCGCGTCTCTCACAGCGCATCCTGTGCAATGAAGCCTGTGAATGTCCTTGTAATTCGCTTCAACCTTTCCGAACTTATGAAAGATTATTTTACGTAAAGTTTGATTGGTGTATGTATGTGTGTGAGGAATTGGAAGAAAGCAGATTACGGGTGTTTCTAAAGCAAACTCAGCGTCATCGCATATCTGGATAAAAACTAAGCTCAGAATCGATTCTGAAATTCTCAGAAATTTATCAAAATTATCAAAATTCATATCAAATTTATCAAATTATTTTGGCCATATCAAATTATTTCGGCCATATCAAAATTCTCAAGAATATACAATTTTAACGTTAGTCGTTGTCTAGGACATCTCTCCTCTAGCTAACTTCCCTCTTCATGCTTCTCTCTCCTCCACTCCCCCCTTCATGTGCACTAACCCCCCAACCCCCTCCCCCACATCATTCTTGTCGGTTATTGGCTGGAACACTGTTTGTTATGTTCCGTGGTCCAGGCTGGGCCAGTTTGTTTTTGTTGCCTTTTGTGGAGCCTGGGCTGTCTAGAGAGACCGCGTTTCTTTACAGTGTGTTCAGGGGACAGGCAGCGAGCGGATAGTGAGGAGATGTTTGCTGGATGTGACAAAAAAAGTTTTGACCTAAAAAACGCATGACATCCCTTAGAGCAGGGTTCACCAATCTCGGTCCTGGAGGGCCGCTGTCCTGCAGAGTTTAGCTCCAACCCCAATTAAACACACCTGAACCAGCTAATCAAGGTCTCACTAGGCATACTAGAAACTTTCAAACAGGTGTCAGGGCTCTACAGTGCGCCCATTTCACTCGCACATGCGAGTAAATATTTCGGCGTGCGAACGTGAAAAAATATTTGGGCGCACTCGTGCGAGTGACACACAGCATTTTTCTATAGAAATAGCTGCAAATACATCATCATGAGGAGGGGCAGAGTAGGACACTATATTACCGGGAGATCAGTTATTTAGGCCTAAATCTTCAGTAGCTAGTCTGTAGCCTCATAAAAAAAACTACAGTGCCCACACACGAACTATTAGGGCCCTATAATTTCCGTGATCACGGAATCGCGGACGGAATCGCGGAATTGGCAAATTAATGCGGAATCTAGTGTCAACGCGGAATTTTACATATTTGGAATAAAATTCTGTTTTTGTGTGGGAGAAAAACGTATGTCTGAGGAAAATGGCATATTACTGAAAGAACGAGCAGAGAGAGAGGCCCGGTCGCGCGCGCGTCTTCAAACTGTCTTGCTCTCTCTCACTCCCTCGCGCTTATTAATCTAAATCAATTGAGAATTGACACAATGGTAAAAGATCGGAAGAAAGAGGTTTCACGTGGAGCATTCGGATATTTTTTTTCCTGAATTAGGCTACCGCTGTGTGTGAATTGTGCAAAAAAAAAAAAACTTTTTTACCTTTCCTTCTTCTCTGAAAAGCGTTCCGCCCATTCAGCTGACATAAAAAACACTTTCAATAAACTAAACAAATCCTATCCAATGATGAAATGTTTTCTGTGTTGACAAATCTTGTGCGATGTCCTAAAACTGCCGGGATAATCACACAACGCGTACAAGTCTGTCTGCTAATGATACGTCCGATTCGCAAACTAATGACTCCTTTGAACCGATTCACTTTAATGAATGGTTAAAACAACTGATCTGTCCAACACTGAATCGGTTCGGTGTATAACAAAATTGGTAACACTTTATAATAAGGTTCCATTTATTAAACTCTAGTTAACTAGATCAGTTAACATTAACTATTAATAAACTGCACTTCTACAGCATTTATTAATCTTTATTAATGTTAATTTCACCATTTAGTAGCCTACATTATTTAAATGAAAAGTTGTATTTGTTAACATTAGTTAGCTTAATGCACTGTGTGAAGTAACATTAAAAATACAGGGTTAGGGTTAACTAAGATTAACAAAGATTAATAAATACAGTAACAAATGTATTGCTCGTGGTTCATGTTAGTTAGCCTAATACATTCACTAATGTAAACAAACCAAACCACATTTAACATCTCTTAAAATGCTAATTTTGTTTGTTACCTCAATAAATTGAGGGTCATTCCTATTTTATTTGTGTACATTTTAATCATTAACATTAAAAACACTCTTTTTACGACTAAAATTACAGTAAAGGGTAAAAAAAAAAACTGAATTCCCCAAAATTAAAACTGAAAAAACGGAATTTGCAAAAATTAAAACGGAAAAAACAGAATTTGGGAAAAAATAAAACGGAATTTGGGAAAATGTATTTTATAGGGCCCTTCGGATCAGCACAGAGGGGCCCTCCCTGGAACTGTTTGATCCTACAAAATGTGCTGAAAATTGGCTGTCTGCTGGAAAGAGGTCAAGGCGACCAGGCTACAAAGCTTGGCCAAGTGACTCAGACATGATCTTCATTTCAGATAAAATGTGAAACATACATAGGGCCTACATACAATGATAAATCAAAAATCTACATGACGATAAAATAGAATTAAACATCTTTTGTTTGAAAGTTTTGGTCTGATGTTCTTAACCTTACAATGAGCATTGAAAATTTAATTGTTGAATAATTCTAATAATTAAACTATAATGATAAACTTATACAACAAAAATGACTGTGCCCCCAAATATTTTTCTGTGCTCCTAAATTTTTTTATTTAGGCGCACCAGTGCTCCTTGTTCAAAAAGTAAGTGTAGAGCCCAGGGTGTGTTGGAGCTGGTTGGAGCTAAACTCTGCAGGACAGCGGCCCTCCAGGACCGAGATTGGTGAACCCTGCCTTAGAGCACCTTTAAACATTTAAAAACCAGTTTGAGATCATTGAAATCATCTCCAATAGACCCGATTTTTCCCTAAAATCGTACAGGAGCTCTAGGACTGACTCATCAAACACACACAGACGAACGCAGACACTCACCGAACTGCTGGATGGCGCGGTCTGCGCTCCACGGCAGCTCTAAGGTCATGTGAATTCTTCTCCTGCGGTTCTGCACACGTTTATCCGCCTGTAGAGAAATACCCGAACTAGCCGCTTCAGAGATGATGGCTATCAGCTGAGAGAGAAACACAGAGAAGGACTGGCATTAGATATATGAACACTTCATATTATATGCCACAAATATCCTGAATGGGGCTCTGGGTCAGATCTGGGTTGTGTTGTGTGTTTGTGGGTCAGAGGTCATCACCTTTTCGCCTGTCATGAATCGCTCTTTCTCTCTGACGTTGACATGGTCGATGGTCAGGCCCTGTTCCGCTCGGGTCTCATATCGTACGCTGCCGTCAGGACGCCTCACCACACGTCCCTTTCGGCCCGTCATCTACACACACACACACAGAGACACACACATTTAGCATTTTACTTGTGTGTCATGGCATGACATCATGATATTTGTTTAATATACAGATGTGAACAGGCACATCAAGTGTCTCAAACAAAACTCTAAGAGCACTATTATGGTATTATTTACATTCCATTATAGTATTTATTAATATTTTGAAGTATCTTTTATTTTTAATATCATCAGTTTTCATTTTAATATTAAATTTTTGTAATGCTGTTATGTGCTTTTGTCATTTTCATATTTTTATTTAACATTCATTTATATTTCAGTTTTATTTTCAGTAATTCTAGTACCTCCATTGTTTTATATCAGTTAGTTGTAAGGACATTTATTTATACTTTATTTTTAAAATATTTTAATAAAAGAAACAAATCTAAAAACATTTTTTTTGTGCTTTATATTAATGAACGAAAGTGATTTTAAATCATTTTAGTTAAAAATAACAAAATTAAAACTCTCACTAAAAAGTGAAAGCTGTTGTGTCATGAAGTCTGGTAAACATGACTTTGTTTTCTTGTGGACTGATAAAAGCCCCATATTAGGCCGCATTTACACTGCAGGTCTTGATGCCAAATTACGATTTGTTGACTATATCAGTTTTTTTTTTGCCGACCAGCTTACATCTATTAAAAGTGATCCATATCCGATATCTGCATTTACACTATACACTTGACGAAACAAACCAAGGTACTCCATTACGCTATTGAGTCATGTGATCACGGTTGGTGAACACCTGAGTTGACGTCATTCGCCACTGTCACTTTTTCAATGATGTACGACTCGACCTGACAGGGGAATATCCGATCTGTCCTCTTACATGGCAGACGCAAATGCACGTATCCGATTAACATCAGATTTATTTAATTATTTATTTATTTCACACATATGAATGAGGCCTGAAACCAATATCTGAGCATATCGGAATCTATGTGTCCACACGGGAGGAAAAAAATCGGAATTGGGTCACTTGAACAAGTGTAAATGTGGCCTAAATGTTAGTCAGTAATATACTAATTAATGTGGCCGTCTTAAAGGAATTTCTTAGTTTTTTTTAATTTATTTTATGTACTTTTTGTATTTTGTCCATAAGGGATCTTAATAAAGCTTGACCTTGACAATGCATAATAGTGATTCTCACCTCTGACACCTTCTCTGGTCCTCCAAACTTGTCAATCAGCTCGTCAAGAGTGTTGAGTGGCAGCTCTTTCCCCAGCTCTGCTATTTTACCCAGCAGCCTCTGCTTAAGTTCTTCTAGTTTAGCTGAAAACACACACACACACAGGATGATTCAGCACATAGAGTCTGGAACAGACCTTAATCACTCCTGTGTGGTTTAGCCGTCTAGACAGAAATTAGGCCTGATTTAATAAGTGTGAGCTGCATCTGCACTCCTTCAATCCCTGAATGAACAGAACGGCAGGAGTCAATTCTTCTAAAACACAAAGTGACTATAATGTGCAAGCGTAGAGACCAGACAGAAAAAAAACAAAGAAAAAAAAAACACTTCACACAAATATCACAATTTCGGGCTCTTTTTGTACCGTAACTTATAAATTTAGTCCTGGTTCGCTTAGCATTAACACAGAACCTAAAGATACAAAACAAAATCTTTTATGATGAATATTTAACTTACAGAACATACAAAACAATGCCATGTTCTGGGTTTGAATACTGAACGGAGAATGATTGACAGCCACAGCGGTGGGAAGACGAGTTTCCGTGAACTTATTTAACAGTTATTTAGCAATATTTAACATAGTCCCTCATATTAAGCTGTGGAATGGCTTCAGATGACTTTGAATATAGTGCACGCTAACTTAATTGGTGCTTGTCTACTTCTTTTGGTTTATGACTCCCACTTGTGCAGTTTAAAAGAGCGCAATAATCATCTGCAACAACCGCGGTTAGATCAAATAACCACATTTAAAGGGGGTGTATAATGACCTTTTCACAAGATGTGAAATAAGTCTCTGATGTCCCCAGAGTGTGTGTGTGAAGTTTCAGCTCAAAATACCCCACAGATATTTTTATATAGCATGTTAAAGTTGTCACTTTTTGAGGGTGAGCAAAAACGCACTGTTTTTGTGTCTGTCCCTTTAAATGCCAATGAGCTGCTGCTCCCGGCACAGGGGGCGGAGCTTCAAGAGCTCGTGTGCTTTTACCTCACACACACATGCACTGAACATTTCAAAAACTTTTAGCCTTTTATGTTCAAACCGGAGTCAGAAAGATGGAGAGACTCAAGAAGAAGTGACAACATGTAGACAACATTTCTGAATGGTTAGTTGATGAATTTATGAAGCTGATGTGTAGTAGTGTTGTCAAAAGACCCGGTACTTCGGTACCAAGTCGGTACTAAAAAAATGTAAACGTCACGGTACCAAGTTTTCTTAAGTACCGGTGGTACCGAGGACCCGTTCAAACCCGGTTCCTTGATGCACATGCATGCACTGAGCGCGTGCAGTTGCGCGTCCTCTTTATTAAAGCGCTGAGACATGGCGACCGGCGGTGCTGCTGATGTGGTGGCTGTAAATCCACTTGTTGATAAGAAAGGAGGAAAGAGACACTTATGGAAATATTTTGGATTAGGCTAATGTCACGTTGCCATAAGTGGCCGTTCACATGGCGCGTTTTTTGCAGATTCGTTATTCCAAATCTCTCATATTAGGAGCGACGCGGCGCGCTCGTTTTTCCCGTTTATATACTGTCTATGGTTTTTCCAGGAGCGCCTATGTTCATGTTTGCATAGCAACGACAGACGCCACGGGAGAGAAAGCGCTTGTGGAAAGGAGAAACTTGTCGATCTCCGAATGCAACGTTACGTTACTGTACATGAGGAGAGTAAGATGGAAAGCTTGTAAAGATTAGTTCCATATAAATTCACGGATAATTAGTTGTTTTGTCGTTAGTGAAAATCAATATTGACCTTGTATTTGAAAAAGGATCCTCATATAAAAACAATAGGCCTACTAAAATTCAGAGTAAGTTCGTTCGCATTCGGAGATCGACTATTTTTGAAACGGTGCGAAATGCGCTCTCCATGATGACGAGGAAGTATCAGCAAAGAATTTATCGATTTCTAGCACTTTGGTACCGAAATTGGTACCGAGAACCGTGGATTTTCACTGGTATCGGTACCGAATACTGAAATTTTGGTACCGTGACAACACTAATGTGTAGTTATCTTCTAGTCATTGATTAGCATATTCTGTCTTGATAATCTATAAATCGTGTTCCGGGGGCGGGGTTTATGTAAATTCTAGGGTTGGTGATGTCACTAACCCGGGAGGAATGTGGTGTAGTCTCTACCAGCCGTTTGTTGTAGTCCTTAAAAAGCGATTTCTTTAAAAGCAAATATCTCCCTTTGCTTTGAACTTTGAGCGTTGTAACTTTGCAGATGTTGTTTATGCTCAAACAGCAACATTACACACTAACTACAGTTAGAAAAGTGAAATCAAAATTAACCACCCCTTTAATATCGATCCAAACTGGCCAAGTGTGAACACACCCTAAGACTCAACAAATAGACCTAAATTGTGATTTTATATTGCATTTAAGTCAACCTACCAGCAGGCCCGTTGATGTGGTTCACGAAAATCACATCGTCATTGTCCTGTAGTGATTCAGGGGAGGAGTTCGATTCGCTGTCAATCTCATCTGAGTCGGAGTCTGAATCATCGCTGATTTTAATAACCCCGCCCACTTCCACACAGTGCTTCGGAAATTTTGCAGTCCGGCCTCTGGGCTTTCCTTCAGAAAACAAAGAAACAGTTTCAGAAAATATTCATAACAAAAACCCACAGACAAATCAACGTTTGATTGAAGGAAAATAAGACGTGACTTACGTTTCCTCTTGCTTGCGGCACTTTTCTCTCTTTTGGGTTTCTGTGTTGGGAAGTGCTTCTGCACTAATGACTGGAAAACACCCCTGCATGACAAAAACACACACACACCTCAATCCAGTTCTTATAATCACAGAGCATAATGCACAGATATGTGTCCATTTTATCCAGCTCTCTGGAATTCTGATTAGCCTATTGGTGATTTGTTGGAGATTTACATTAGGGCTGCATGATTAATCGCAATTTACATGTAATTGCACTTAAACCGATTTGGCTTAACACGATTTTGATCTGCGATTATTTGTTATGCGCAGGTCATCACTGATGTACGGCTCTGTAAACGCTGCGAGTTTGAGTCGCTTATAACGTGCATTTGAAAAAGCAACATATTTCCAAACATGGGAAGCATTTATGAACCTCTTGTCCAACAAAAGACGACATTTAATAACATGCTTTTACTCCAAACTCACTTCATAACGACAGCTGAGCTCATCCTTCTGTGAGATGATGTGCTTCTTACACAGAATAAGGCAGTCGTGTGTTTATTAGTCGTGTTTTATCAATCAAAGCGTTTCAATCTTCTGTTTGTTCAGCTACGGATAGTGTGATGCCCTATAGGGATTTCCTGGAATGATGTGTGTTACTGTACTTCTGCGGCGGGGCATATTTGGCGTGTGTGTGTGAGATGCCCTCTGGTGTTCAGAGGGATATGTGGCGGCGTGTGTGTGTGAGATGCCCTCAGAGGGATATGTGGTGTGGATGGGTGGGTGGGTGTGGGTGTGGGTGTGTGTGCGTGACGCCCTATGGTGTTCAGAGGGATATGTGGTGTGTGTGTGTGTGTGTGTGTCTGTGTCTGTGTGTGTGTGTGTGTGTGTGTGTGTGTGTGTGTGTGTGTGTGTGTGTGTGTGTGACGCCCTCTGGTGTTCAGAGGGATATGTGGTATGGGGGTGGGGGTGTGTGTGTGAGTGTGATGCCCTATGGTGTTCAGAGGGGTGTGTGTGCTGCCCTCTGCTGTTCAGATGGATATGTGGTGTGTGTGTGTGTGTGAGAGACGCCCTCTGGTGTTCAGAGGGATATGTGGTGTGTGTGTGTGTGTGTGTGTGTGACGCCCTCTGGTGTTCAGAGGGATATGTGGTGTGTGTGTGTGTGTGTGTGTGTGTGACGCCCTCTGGTGTTCAGAGGAATATGTGGTGTGTGTGTGAGAGACGCCCTCTGGTGTTCAGAGGGATATGTGGTGTGTGTGTGTGTGTGTGTGTGTGTGACGCCCTCTGGTGTTCAGAGGGATATGTGGTGTGTGTGTGTGTGTGTGTGTGTGTGAGACGCCCTCTGGTGTTCAGAGGAATATGTGGTGTGTGTGTGAGAGACGCCCTCTGGTGTTCAGAGGGATATGTGGTGTGTGTGTGTGTGTGTGTGTGTGACGCCCTCTGGTGTTCAGAGGGATATGTGGTATGGGGGTGGGGGTGTCTGTGTGTGTGTGTGTGTGTGTGTGTGACGCCCTCTGCTGTTCAGATGGATATATGGTGTGTGTGTGTGAGAGACGCCCTCTGGTGTTCAGAGGGATATGTGGTGTGTGTGTGAGCGTGTCTGTGTGTGTGTGTGTGTGTGTGTGTGTGTGTGTGTGTGACGCCCTCTGCTGTTCAGATGGATATTTGGTGTGTGTGTGTGAGAGAGACGCCCTCTGGTGTTCAGAGGGATATGTGGTGTGTGTGTGAGCGTGTCTGTGTGTGTGTGTGTGTGTGTGTGTGTGTGTGTGACGCCCTCTGGTGTTCAGATGGAGCATTTACTACCGATCAGCCGCTGCACTGATAAGATGAGCATAAAATAATGGCAGCTAGGGCTGCACAATTAATCGAATCTGTAATCGCGATTACAATTACGAATGCCACAATTATGTAATCGTACAAAGGTGCAATTACAAAAAAACACGTCCACTTACATTATTCTGTGTGCTTAAGATGTGTTTTTTTCTTTTCTACAGCTTATCTTAAGGGTTTTTTCCCCATTGTTTTAATTGTAGATTAGTTTTGACATTTGTTGCTATACAAAAGCCATATAAGTTTTTCAGGAAGAGTGTTTTCAGATGTTTATTTTGATATAACAATATGGTATAAATATTAGGGCTGGGTATTGACACAGATTTCACAATTCGATTCGATTCAATATCGATTATTTTGGATATCAGGTACAATACATTGTAAATTTTCTCAAGGAAAACTGGAAAATAAAAGGGAAAAAAATTATTGTAAACTATGGGAGTCAGTTGTAGCCTATAGGCTTTATTAGCCTACTATAATATTGAAGGTAAAAATTAACTGATTTGTATACAAACACTTAAAATACACTTTTATTTATTTTTATAATAATGAAGTTATATGAAAATATAAAAATTTAAATGGTGGCTGTCATAAAAACTTTCTAGATTTATTCAAACATGCATTAAATATTGAAGAACAATAAAAATTATGATGATTATGTAATATGGTGCATATATTTAGCAAAATGCTCCTCTCTAGAGTTAATTTTTCCAGCTGACTAACAAGTTTATGGTCACTGGATATGGTTTTTCTGAGGTAAATGTGACGTTACATGACATTGTTTACTAACGTCTTTCCACGGTTGAAACACTGATTGAGCGACTCCATGTGACATGATACGGACTTCGATAAGTTGTACTCTATCTTTTAACACACTTTCAGATGCTCATTCATGTTTATTTCGCGCTGTAACTGGTGTTATTAAGGCGGAAGATCATGTGCTTCTCTTGAGCTGAGCCAGAGCGATCTCACGCCACAGCGCCAAAACGGTAATTATGTTTTTGAATTTCGTAAGAAAATGGACGTAATTTGAAATCTGAGACTTTGTTTCATATCAATAATAACAAAGCACAAAGATTATTGCGATTTATTGGATGGGATGCGCGCATCAATGTTACATTCATTCATAAACTGAAAACAGGATGACTAATCGATTCTTGGGATTTAAGAATCGATATCGGTTCGTAAAAATGAGAATCAATTAAAATCGAGAAATCGATATTTTTTACCCAGCCCTAATAAATATGGCTTCAAAAAAAGTTATAAAACTATTCAAATCATCATTCAATGTAAATTGTGACAATTGTAATTAATAATCGCAATTACAATTTCAAGGGAATAATCGACAAATATGATTTTTATCGCAGCCTTTGCCAAATCGCATGTGGTTTCAATGTGATTAATCGTGCAGCTCTAATTTCCATCTTTCCCCATTCAAACAGACAGAAGCTGTACAAGCCACTGATGGAAAATGTCTTGCTTTAAAGAGTTTCAGTGCACTCACTCAGCAGCGGAGACGAATCTGTCCAGGTGTCCATCGTTCTCGTCCAGGACCTCTCGAGTACGAGCCTCTCCAGTGGACTGCAGGCCAATCACGATGCACTGTTTGAAGTGACATGGGAGAGAGGCGATTGGACACAATTAGTGAAACACTTAAAACATGGTTTCCACACTTTTAAAAATTTAATTTACCTTTCCAGATGTCTGGAAATACCAAGTAAGGCTGCATGATAAAACTTGATTTAAAAAAAGTTGTAGGTTTGCTGTGCTTGTTTGTCGGGATGCACAATTTGGCTAAAAATGTTGTGATTATACATTTATATATTAGTATATATTAATAATAACAACAACAATTATTATTTTTATCATCACCATTTATGATCATTATTATTACTAAATAAAATGTAAATAATAACATAAGAAATCTTACTATTGTAATATATCTCTGTAAAAAAATTGAGAATGTAAGAGATCATTTTATTTTACAGTACACAGGGTATATGCAGAAATCTTGAAGTTAATTTTAATACCTTTTCAAGACTTTTTCAAGACCTTCTCAATATTTTTTAATACCTCCGCCACTTCAAGCGTGGCCACGAATTAATAATACCTCAGCAGGTTATACTAATTTGTTCCCTCGTTTTACTATATTGTGGCCGTTGTAAAACGTGCTGAGGTATTATTAATTCGTGGCCACGAAACAATTCACCTGAATATTCACCAATTCAAAAAAAAAAAAAAAAAAAAGGAATAAAAAGCTGTACGAGAATAGTCGGCCTTCACTGAAGAGCTATCTTCACAGGTAAGAAAAACAGTTTAATAATTATTATTAATTCGTGGCCACGAAATAATTCACCTGAATATTCACCAATTCACAAAAATAGGTCTTTAGCATTCACTAATTAATAGTATCAAACTGTTTTTGGCCATGTTGTAATTCGTTAAATCAAAATGAGGGAGGGAATTAGTTCAACGTGTCCACGATTTATTAAAACGAGGGAACAAATAAGTCGTCGTGACAACTAATTATTTAGATCAGTGGACAGGGCGCAAGAACAAACAGAGAGAGAGAGAGAGCGCCCCGGCCGCGCGCGCGCACTCTCACCGCCTTCAAACAACACGAGCTGTATTGCTCTCTCTCCCTCGCGCATATCAACACAATAGTAAAAGGTCGGAAGACCGATTGTGTTTTATAGATTAGTAGTTTGTTCATATGTGTTTGATTAGCAAGTACATGTTAAGGAAATGCACAATACAAATTGTATGGGTGGGTTAATGTAACGGTAAACGGACTCTGCGGCGGGTAAAACTGTTGTGATGAATTGTGCTTTTGAACTTCCGCCCGCCTGCCCGCTCTGGTGCTCTCAGAGGCAATTTACGAACGCACCCACAATAGCCTAGTTTTTTATGTACCTGTTCGTTTTTTTTATAAAAATGACTAAATTCACACACTTTTACAATGTTTTTGGGACTCAAACTGTTGGACAGCTAATTCAGAAAAAAATACTTTCAAAATTTAAGACTTTATAAAGCCGTGATAAGACTTTTTAATACTTTTTAAGGGTCTTAATTTTCCCAAAATTGATTTATCACCTTTTAATACTTTTCAAGACCCCGCGGATACCCTGAGTACAGCTGTAAATTACAATATTAATATTTAAGGCTTTATGTCTTCATTTCTTAAAAACATTAAACCATCAAGCTTTTTTGTCGGAAAGCCTTTTTATTGTTGATAACGTTCGGTTTAAAAGAGCTTATCATTACAAGTTTGAGAAGATGGTTGCCGTATGTTATATGTTATATGCGACACACGCAGAGATGAAGTTCGTATGGATCCGAGATGATCTGATACACTGAAAAAATGTTATGAGCTGCTCATGTGTAAATAAACACAGTGCCGCGCTTCACTCTGAAACACGCATCGCATATATTTATTTAATTAAATCACAGACTTTGCGATTTGACAATCGCTCTAAGCCATATGGCAATTTTGGTTTAATTTTAATTAATCTTGCAAAGGATATTTAAAACATTTTACATTTAAAACAGTCAGGGTTCGTACAGATACTGTAAAATTAAATTCCGAAATGAAATGAAATTTCTTTTTTTGGCTACAATCAGAGATATTATCAAACAATATCTTTATTATCTTTCAAATTCTAAAAAGGTAAATAGATAAAAATGAATTACAAATAAAGTGCAGCAAATGAAATGACTGTTGTAACTTTAACCATTGAAAGGACACTATGACAAGATATCACTTTCCTTGTTCAAATTGTTTTTCTCATGAAAATATGATTGACCTGAAGAATGAAAGCTGTATCATATACTTGGATATTAATGAGCAATATCACACTCATAGTCATGCGAAATGGCTCCATATTTATTATCAGATGGGCTGCGGCGTTCATTTTGCGTGAAAAGATTGTTTCATCAATAAAATGAAGCACCAATTTCACATATATAGTCTTTCAATAATTCAAGCACTTTTCAAGTGCCTTTTCATAAATATGGCTGTTTTCAAGGACTTCAATTTCAGAAGGTCAAATTCAAGTGTGTCAAGCACTTAAAGAACTTGTACCTGAATAGTAAAACCTTTCTATGGGTTTATATAACAAGCAAAAGCACAAATATTGATCCCGACTCACGTTGCCGTGTTGCATCTCAGTTTGAGCGAGCTCAACCAGGCGACGGACTTTAGCGGCGATGCAGAGGTACTTGAAAAACCTCTGGTGTGACGCCCAGAACTGACCCCAGAGAGACTTCCGGGAGGCCAGACCCAGCGTGTCTGCAGCTCGGGTGAACAACTCCAGAGCCTCAGCCCACTAGAGAGAGAAAGGATTTAAAATTTCATGTAATCAAAATCAGTGGACAAATAATGGCAGAGAGTCTTAGGTTACGTCTACATTAATCTGGATACATTAGAAATTGCATCTTTATCGTTATGTTTTGGCCTTTTGTCCACACTAGGGGTTGAACAGACTAGTCGACTTTAATGGTCTGCCGTGATGCTTTAAAGAGGATGTCTAATGCTATTTCATGCATTCTGACTTATTTATACTGTTAAAGAGATTCTCATGCTAAACATGGCCAAAGTTTTTTTTTAAATTAGTATTTGTATGAACGGAGTTGTGCAAGTGTGTTTGTTTGTTCTTGGCATTTCACTGACGAATGTTTTATAAACTAGGCCCAGTTCGACGCTGGATTTGCAGATCGTTTGAAACTGAAAGATGGAGCGGTCCCAGAGATAAAAGATCCCAGGGTCAAGAGTCGGAATTGCAGGTGGTAAGTAACGTCAAATGTCTGTGTTTTGTTGGCAATCGGCGCATAAGTGCATATAATGTAAACAACACGAACGTATAGTGAATCAAACGTCATCTATGGATAATGCGATGATGTATTTTGCGTGACTCTTTAGCTCCGCCCACGGCACGCCTTCAGGAGCTTGGCTGTTTTCGGAAAGAAGCGGTACTGCGTATCTGTCTTTTATAAATCTGATCAAACTAAAGACTCTTCGGAGATATGAAGGATGCAATACTACTCTATAAGTACTCAAGATCAACATGAGATAGGCAGAAAATGTGTGTGTTATGAGCCCTTTAAAGGGATAGTTCGGCCAAAAATGATATTAAACCCATGATTTACTCACCCTCAAGCCGTTCGAGATGCATATGTCAATCATTTTTCAGACGAACACATTTTCAGTTATTTTAGAAAATGTCTTCGATCTTTCAGTGGTTATAATGTCAAGTTATGGGGTCCACCTCCTTCAAGTCCCAAAAATGTGCATGCATCCTTCACAAAAGTAATCCATCCGGCTCCAGGGGGATAAACGAAGGCCTTCTGAGGGTAATCCGTGAGGTTTTGTCATAAAAATATACATATTTAAAACTTTATAAATGAAAATAACTGGCTTCCGGTAACGGTCGACGCGCGTTCACGGGAGATGGATGCCGGCGTATGACGTAGCGTTTGATTTAGCTATACTTCGTTCTACGTCACAACGCTTCCTACGCTACGTCCTACGTCCTACACCGGCATCCATCTCCCGTGAACGCGCGTCGACCGCCACCGGAAGCCAGTTATTTTCATCTATAAAGTTTTAAATATGTATATTTTTACGACAAAACCGCACGGATTACCCTCAGAAGGCCTTCGTTTATCCCCCTGGAGCCGGATGGATTACTTTTGTGAAGGATGCATGCACATTTTTGGGACTTGAAGGAGGTGGACCCCATAACTTGACATTATAACCACTGAAAGATCGAAGACATTTTCTAAAATAACTGAAAATGTGTTCGTCTGAAAAATGATTGACATATGCATCTCGAACGGCTTGAGGGTGAGTAAATCATGGGTTTAATATCATTTTTGGCCGAACTATCCCTTTAAGCTTGACGTCGACTAGTCGCTGATCATGGCCTGTGGAGGGCGCAACAGGATAAGAAATCTTTGCCCACTTAGAAATAAGAAGTCCACTTTAACAAGAAATAAGAAGTCCACTTTAACGCTCAGTTTCAGTTAAAATGACAAATAAATGCATACTAAGTGCGCCACAAGATATGTTTGATTATACCACCTGGATGCTTATTGTACAGCTAAGTTAATCGCCATTCTAAACTGCTGCTGCATTACGAACACACACACAGGAAGTAGTGCGCATCACACAAAGATCACGCGCAAACAGAATCATTCAGTGGCGCAGAAATGTATTGTAATCTCTGTTCTGAGATTTATCAATAAAATAGCTTAGAAACTGAAAAGTTCTAGCATATATTTCACAGTAACCAAAACACAGCTTCACTATTCACACGCAATCGCTCTCTCTCACACTAATGCATTCATATAAATGTAATCTTTACTATGCTACTATATCTATAAATGATTTAGAGCGAGCAGAAATCTGTGAGAAATATAACGACCCAAAGACAAAAGAACTGATAAAATAAGAACTGGTTTCTCTCACCAGTCTAGCTGCTTTGTTGTAGACCAGTTTAAACTCTTCGTCCAGTGAAATCTCCTCGATACGGAAGGACACGCCGGAAAAGCTCAGCTGCCGTGCAATATACATGCCACTCACTTTCATATCCATTGCAACAATCTCCATGGCACCAACACCCCTGGAAGAACGAAGGTGAGAATTGAGCAAATGTTTATAAGAGAATAGTTTTAAAAAGGGAGCATTTTGTCATCATCTGAGAAATCTAAAGCATGGTCACTGTGATGCTCAGGATGAACTCTGACCTCTTCTCAATAGCATGCAAGAAGTCGTCAAAGGTCTTGAATGGTGTTCCTTGCCCCCAGATCCCCAATCGGCTCATGTAGATCATATTCTTTGGCTCTGAAGCACCTAGAGAACGAGAATGATAAAGGTAGGAAACTCTTAGATCTCATAAATCCACAAAGACCAAGAGATTTTAATAAATGAAACCATAATAAACCCCCTTTAAAGGGGACCTATTATGCCTCTTTTTACAACATGTAATATAAATCTCAGGTGTACCCAGGATGTGTCTGAAGTTTCAGCTCAAAATACCTCACAGATCATTTATTATACCACGTTGTAAACGCCTATTTTTGAGAGGAAGGAAAAACATTCTGTGTTTTTGTGCATGTATCTTTAAATGCAAATGAGCTGCTGCTTCCCGCCCCCTTATCCAGAAGAGGGCGGAGCCTGTACAGTACGTGACTCCAATACTCAATCAAAACCAAACAGATGTTTTCTTAGTTTTTGGCAATCTGCAAAACGGTGTGACATTGCTGTTCTTCATCATCATGAACGTTTATTATCTGCTTGCGTTTTAAAGCCATATCAGTTTGCACACATCCAAATCACACGCACAGAAAGCTGGATGTCAGACAACGCATCCCGCGAGTATTAAACTAATCTCTCTTTCACGTCTTATTGCACTTAAACTGACAAATACACACAAAGTTATGTCAAAAACACAAAGTTCACAAAGTCTGTTATGTCTGTGAAAAAACAGCAGGGAAATAAATTAAATGTGTACATCAGATCTGTGTATTAAGTGAAATATACAGTACCTACTGTATGCTGTTAATATGAATCAAACAACAGCAACAGAAAATCACTCACTGCTCGACTGAACAACTTTAGCAGCTTTAATAAGAATCTGAGGGGCGGAGTCTATGCTAATAGGGTGGAGTTGTTGTGGGCGGGGCCTGTTCCAATGTGACGTCACTTTGGAGCACATTCCTGAACGGTATAAACTCGCAATTCTGGCATTTTTTCTGACTCAGTTCTGACTTTGTAACGCGTAATTGTGACTTTATATCACGCAATTCTGAGGAAAAAAGTGAATTGCGAGATAAAGTCCCAATTATCTTTTAAATTGTTCTATTCTGTGGCAGAAACAAGCTTCCATAGACTTCCTTTATAACGATTTAAAAAAAAAACTATACATATGTAAATAAAGGTGTGATCAATACCTTATAAAAAAATAAAACCAGAGTAGCCAAGGCCAATTACATACGCCTGACACACATGTAGTGAGTGTAAAGACCGTGTGGCGAGCACCCACCTGTGGCACTGGCGTACACTACTCTCGCCCGGGGGAGTTTGCTCTGCAGATCCAGGACGGCTTTACCCATCTTGGTGGAAGTCGCATTTTTAGCCTTATGGCACTCATCAAACACAATCTGACAGAGGTTAAAGGTCAAGGGTCAACAGCACTACTACAATACTATTGTTAATACATATTATACCATGGTCTGTCTGAATACTCGTTTCTAATTGGCTGGAAGGTGTGCAATAAAATTCAAAGTTTAATGCACAGGAAGTTCCAAGTCAGTTTAATCACTGTTCTATATTAATGCGCTGTTTTCATTAAAGTGCACACACACACACACACACACACAGAGAGATCGTGCACACACAGAAACATTCAGGAGCACAAAACGTATCAACGCTGACCAGTGACTTTTATTAATAAAATAGCTTTGCTACTGAATCGTTAATTCAAATATATGCTTTAATTCATTCATTAAAATAAATATAATCTTACGCAATACTTTATCTCTCTGTCTGATTCAAATCGGGCAGAATTCTAGATCTAACGAGCTGTAACTGACCCTTCCGGTTCAATATTGCGCTACAAACATAAATAAAAGCTTTAAGTTGTCATTGCTGCCAAATAACCATGTTATAATCGGGAAAATCCATGGCATCCGTTGTGCGTGGTTCTTTGCCTCCACATCGTGCATTAAAATCCTATAATGCACAGCTAGCCATGGTATATCCCTTACTTAACAGTTAATCAGTATTAATATAATCCCTGATGAATGACAATGTGAACCGTGCTGGTACACAGAGGTTAGCCAATTATAACATTAGTCATTTAGATATTATATTAAACATCAGTCGTAAAGGTACAGCATGAAACTATTGTGAACTATTTACAACTATGGTGTGTCCCATTTGAAAATGGACAAACACTCTTGTTGAACGCCAATTCATGCTGAAATGCTGCTAAAACTCCAGTTAAGAATTCAGATAAATGCACAAGCTGGACGTGAAGGATACGACTCCATCAAAGTTGGGTTTGCACCAGTCCAGGATCTGTTTGAGTCTGGTGCGGTGCTGCCCGCCGGCCTGGCTCTCTCCGATCAGCGCTGAGTATGTGGCGAAAAGAACGCCCTCTGAGGTAGCCGTATCTCCGTATTTAATCTGTATGAAAGAGGAAAAGATTAATAACGGTCACACCGGAATCATGCAGCGCCGCGAACATTCAAATTTGCAATCTGCAAATCTTTTTAACCACACAGTATCATTATTTCTGTGTTACAAATATTCCAAACAGAATATACAACAGAATTACTGGCATAAAAGTGTATAGTTTGGATATAAACACTGATGTCTATGGAAGCAATCAAAATAGAGCTTTTGAAAGTAACTAAACGCTTCAAATAACGGTTTTGTCGATTACATCATAACATCAAGCAACATTGACAAATAACTGTTAAAAATGTGTTTGTCATTGAATCATTAATTCAAGAGATTCGTTCAAAAAGCCTGATTTATCTAGTAATGAAACAAGTGAAGTCTATATGAGTGAGTCATTGAATCATTAACTCAAGAGATTCGTTCAAAAAGCCTGATTCATCTAGTAATGAAACAAGTGAAGTCTATATGAGTGAGTCATTGAATCATTAACTCAAGAGATTCGTTCAAAAAGCCTGATTCATCTAGTAATGAAACAAGTGAAGTCTATATGAGTGAGTCATTGAATCATTAACTCAAGAGATTCGTTCAAAAAGCCTGATTCATCTAGTAATGAAACAAGTGAAGTCTATATGAGTGAGTCATTGAATCATTAACTCAAGAGATTCGTTCAAAAAGCCTGATTCATCTAGTAATGAAACAAGTGAAGTCTATATGAGTGAGTCATTGAATCATTAACTCAAGAGATTCATTCAAAAAGCCTGATTCATCTAGTAATGAAACAAGTGAAGTCTATATGAGTGAGTCATTGAATCATTAATTAAAGAGATTCGTTCAAAAAGCCTGATTCATCTAGTAATGAAACAAGTAATGCAGGAATTTTCAAACTTTTTGCCAGTCCCCCGTGACCCCGTGACCTAAAATTTTCGCTTAAAGACGCCTGGTATTTTAAGTTAATGTTTCAACAATTTAACACATTTGAAGGTTTAAGGCAGTGTTGTTAAGTGAAATTAAAACTATTAAAATAAAAAAATTCACTAATTGAAATAAAGCTGAAATAGAATAAAAAAGAAATAAACCTTATTTATTTCATTTAGTTACAGACACAACATTTTCTAATTTTCTTTTAAGTATTACAATTAATAAAACTGAAAAAAATAATGCATGTAAAGAAATAAAATACTTTTTAATATTTAAAAAAATATTTACAATTAAATTTTTTTAATAAAATCTTTTTATTTTGATTGTTTTTATATTATAATTAGTATTCAAATTTATTATAAATCAATCAATCAATCGATCATTTATTATGATTTATTATAATTATGATTTAAATATTAGCTTTTAACTCACAAACGCTGTTAGTTCCATCTTCCATCACATTTGGAAGAACCCTAACGTGTGCAATACTGATGTAAATAAAACTGGTTCACAAACCTTATTTAAAGCAAACACAGGGATGTTGAGAGCTTCTATGTCCTTGAGATCTCTCTCAGCATCGTACTTCAGATCATTTGACACACTGAACCTAAAAAATAAATCAAGTTCCCTCTGTAATGCATGAAGTCATCATAATGAATGGAGAATTTAAACTCTGAAGCCCCGTGCACACCAGGACGATTATCGCGCATGCTTATCGCCAGCGTTTTTCGGCGCGTCTTTATGTTCATACCCAATCGATTTTCACTGGCGATGCGTCGAGTGAACGTGCAAATTCACTCCCTGAATCCTATTCGATCTGCAATTCCTCTCCATAACAGCTCCCTCTTATCGAGATTTTTGTAGTCGCTGTGGCGTTTGTCATAAAGTTCTGTGTTCAGACACCAAAGAGACCAGCAGCTCTACATTCATCTTGCCTCGTTGCATCTTCCTCTTCGTCTCCTATCAATGTGTGACCGTTTTGTGCTTGAGTGCCACCAAGTACATAATATTTATAATGTCTATCCCAAGTACTGTAACTTCACGAGCTCCAGGCACATGAACAAAAGTGCTAATCTCATTGGTCGGCCAGTTTTTAACGTGGCGCGTCAAACAAAAAAAAACTAACCCAAGGCGTTTTAAAAAAAAATTATGCTTTTACGCCTGGCGTTTCCCATGTCGGTGTGCATACTCAATGTCGGCGAAAATCGCACACGATAATCCGTTGTGCACGGGCCTTAAGGTTCACGTTCAGTCAAACTCATTCTCAGGTGTGTTAGGGACACATGTGTGTGTTTACCATAGTGCTCTCTTCCTTCCCTTTAAAAAATTCTCCAGTATGATTCCGGCCACAGTGCGTCCCTTCCCAACACCAGCCCCGTCTCCGATCAGAAAACCCGCTCGCTGACCGTTCTGAAGAATCACCTCGTGTTGCTGAGGAACACGAACACAAAGGCAACGTCATACATTTGTACTAGACATTTCTTTTTTTAGAGACATCATTTATGTGTTATGGCGTTTTTGTATTGTGTTATTTTGTCATTTTACTATTTGTTTTATGTGATACAGTGGCTGTATTTTTGAGCCTAAGACAAATTTCCCTCTGGGACAATAAAGTACACCTTAAAGGAGTAGTTCACTGTCAAATAAAAATTTCCTGATAATTTACTCACCCCCATGTCATCCAAGATGTCCATGTCTTTCTTTCTTCAGTCGAAAAGAAATTAAGGTTTTTGAGGAAAACAGGATTTTTCTCCATATAATGGACTTCAATGACAACCAACGGTTTGAAGGTTCAAATGTGAGTTTCAGTGCAGCTTCAAAGTCTTTAGACAATCCCAGTCAAGAAATAAGGGTCTTATCTAGCGAAACAATCAGTTATTTTCTAAAAAAAAAATAATAAAAATGATATACTTTTTAACCACAAATGCCCGTCTTGTACCATCTCTGAGATGCGCCACGCATTACGTCGTCACGTTGGAAAGGTCACGCGTGACGTCGTTAAACATCCAGGATATGCACACGTAAGGACCATTTTAAACAATACACTGACACAAATACATATAAATATGTGTCATTCAACATACAATAACTTTGAATGGTCCTCCTACTCCAAACTTGTAAACACACCGACTACGTCACACGTGACCTTTCCAACGTGATGACGTAATGCGTGGCGCATCTCAGAGATGGTACAAGACGGGCATTCGTGGTTAAAAAGTATATCATTTTTATTTTATTTAGAAAATGACTGATTGTTTCGCTAGATAAGACCCTTATTTCTCAGCTGGGATTGTGTCGAACCTTTGAAGCTGCATTTGAACCTTCAAACCGTTGGTTGCCATTGAAGTCCATTATATGGAGAAAAATCCTGGAATGTTTTCCTCAAAAACCTTCATTTCTTTTCGACTGAAGAAAGAAAGACATGGACATCTTGGATGACATGAGGGTGAGTAAATTATCAGGAAATGTTTATTTGAAAGTGAACTACTCCTTTAACCTTAACATTTCTGAGTGGAAACAGACAATAACAGAGAGACAGAAGAGGCGAAAGTAAAGTGCACAGGGAGCGTAGAGGAACAGTACCTGGCAGGCGTAGATGATGGCCTCGAGCTGCAGGGCGGAGAGCAGGCCAGAGTTAATGGTGCTGTCTGAAATGGACAGTGTGTAGGTGATGTCAGGAGGAGGAACACTGGACAGTGTGTTGGTCTCCACTACGATGTCAGGGTGAGAGATTCCTATAGTAGCTGCACACATGTGAACAGAGCACTTGTTTGACACGGAGACACCACAAAATATTAAATCGAGTTGAGTTTTTGCTGTAGTAGGGGTGGGCAGAATGATGGACTAATGTAGAAATGTATGTGTATTAACTAGTGTTATTTGTCATTCGGTGGCTCTGAATTGTCAAAACACCTCAAAATGCTTGCAACGTATCCGATCCGAATTTTTTTATGACAGACAAAAGTTTCAGAGGTCGTGTGTAAACGTGATTGACAAAACATGAGGTCGTATTTATTTTTTAAAGTGCGCAAATTTCGGACGAGAATCTCAGACTTTTCGACGAGACGACACCAAGGTCAGTAAACGATAACTGCGACTAATTCAACATGCAATATGATTAACGGAATAAGAGTCAAGTCAAGTCAAGTTTATTTATATAGCGCTTTTCACAATACAGATTGTATCAAAGCAGCTTCACAGTATTAAATTAAAATAATACATCAATGCTTGTTTCTAGTGGAAAATGTCCACGTTTGGTAATGCTGATAAATAGTATTGTTGATTGATTAAATTAAATTAAATATCCCCAACTGAGCAAGCCAAAGGCAACAGTGGCAAGGAACCGAAAAACTCCATCAGGTGACCTAATGGAGAAAAAAAAACCTTGGGAGAACCCAGGCTCAGTCGGGGGCCAGTTCTCCTCTGGCGTTTATGAACTAGAGACAGGATTTAACTGTAAGATTAAAATGTTATATGAATGCCTGGCTGAAGAGATGCGTCTTTAATCTAGTTTTAAACTGGGAGAGCGAGTCTGAGCAACGAACAGTATCAGGAAGACTATTCCAGAGTTTTGGAGCTAAATGTGAAAATGCTCTCCCTCCTTTGGTGGATCTAGATATCCTAGGTATGACCAAAAGCCTCGAATTTAGTGATCTTAAAGAGCGCGATGGATTATAGGGTGATAGAAGATCCGTTAAATAGACTGGAGCTAAACCGAAGTAAATAAGACAAGACTAAAATGTAGTAAAAAAAAAAAAAAAAAGGATAAAATATTGCTGACTGCTTCTACTATGAGCGTTCATGTTTGCGGTTGCCAGATGTCAAGATTTTAAAACGCTTGCAACATATCCGATCCGAATTTTTTTATGACGGACAAAAGTTTCAGAGGTCGTGTGTAAACGTGATTGACAAAACATGAGGTTGTATTTATTTTTTAAAGTGCGCAAATTTCGGACGAGAATCTCAGACTTTTAGACGAGACGACACCAAGGTCAGTAAACGATAACTGCAACTAATTCAACATGCAATATGATTAACGGAATAAGACAAGACTAAAATGTAGTAAAAAAAAAAAAAAAAAAGGATAAAATATTGCTGACTGCTTCTACTACGAGCGCTCATGTTTGCGGTTGCCAGATGTCAAGATTTTAAACCCCTAAACTCAGAACTTTTCTGTTAAAAGGATCCATTTTCTGACCCTGTGATTTACTCAATCTTTGCAATCTGGCAACCGTGAGCACACGCTTTCTCTACGCAGCGCTGATGATCTGAAGACACTGAAACTGTTTCGGAATTGGTCAATTTGCTTGTAAAAAAATTAATAAATAGGCCATGAAAAATCATGATCGGTGCATTATTATTATTATTTTGTTTTATGTAAAGCACTTTGAACTACCACTGTGTATTAAATGTGCAATACAAATAAGCTTGCCTATCGCAGTTACTGTTATTTCGTCCCCAAATTTAAGGTCTCTTAAAATGATAATTAAGACCGTTAAGATCTTAATATCGTTAATATACCATTATTTACATTTAATCATTAAAGAAGCTTTTATCTAAAACGACTTAGAAATAAAGACAGAAATATAAGCAATTAAACTAACAATAGGACAACAACATGCAAGTGATGTGACCATTCCCAGTTGAGTCTAATGCAGTACATAATTTTTATTTCTTTCTTTATTTTTTATAGATATAGGATAGAAAAGAAAGTGTCAGTATTAAAGGATCACGTGCTGCCGAAAAAGATTCTTCTTACATTATGTAAACACCATTAATATACCTTCTAAAATATAGGACATTTTATTACCTTAAATTTGAGAAAACAAAATGAAAGACATTTTAAGACTTAGTTGGGATCTTAAAATAACTATGACGTGTCATACACCACGACCGTACTCATACTGCCCACCCCTGTGCTGTAGATTGATATGATATGACATGTCAGTTTACATTTTGATGGCTTGTATTCGGCGTATGTGTCCGCGTGCCCCAAATCCTCGGCCTCTTCCTCGTCCGCCTCCTCCTCTTCCTCTGGTGGCGGTGGAGCAGCAGTCTGTAGAAATGAAGGAGGGAGGCAGAAAACACAGGATGATGAAATGTGATGAAATAGAGGAGAGAGTATTAGATAAAGGTAAGGAGAGAGTCTACCTTGAATCCTGCCACTGACGCGGACAGGATCGCGCTGAAGTCATCCAACCGGCCCGGAAACGCGCTCAGGTTCTGCTGAAGAACACACGAGGAATAGGACTCAGGCTAAATGCTAATACGATCGACTAAAAATCAGTTACTACAATTATCTATGCAAGCATGTGATCAGCTAAAGACATTACAACAAATATAACTACTAAAAATAACTAATATCTATGGCGGTCTTTAATGCTTTCAAACATTAAACCATACAGCTTTTATTTTGGTAGAAAACACATTTTTTAAAGTGTTCACACTTCTCCATCGGCTTTAATCTGATAGCAAAAGTGTTTTCATGCCGGCAAAACTGGGGTAACGGGCAAAAATCTAACTGTGTACCTTACTAATAACTTACTAATAGGGGTGTAACGACTCCATGTCACGATACTGAACTCACAATAAGATATTATTGCGATACTCCAAGACATATGGTAAAATGTTAACAAAAAATTAACTGTTGATTAAAATGCTAAATCTGGTATTGCATTGTGGGTGTAAATGAATAGACTGCGGAAACCCAAAGCACAGGACAATAGAGACACCAGAATAATAATATTCATGATTCTGAAGATGAAAATACAGAATTATTTTAGACGAATATGCACTCTTTCACTGACTAGATATATTTAAAATAATGTAGGCCACATTTTACTGGTAACATCAGACATCTGGCATTATCAGGACACACAAATATTCCCCCATTGCATTATTATACATTATATTCATCATTATATATAGTAGTTTAATGTTGTACTGACACTAAAACTCACACAGTAATTTTCATTTTGGGTGAACTATACACAATACAGTTTGTCATTATCCATGATACATTTTTGTACTGCGATATATTGTGACAATATATTGTTACAGCCCTACTTACTAATAATAAATGAAAATAATTATTACAAATTACTATTTATTATTACTACTAATAAAAATAAATGAAAATTTAAGAACATGCATGCAAAAGTGCTGATTGTAACTGAGTTCTGTGGCAGGACCATGTCGTACAAATGAATATCTGAGAGAAAACCAGTGTATAAATACCTGTCTCTGACTGTGTCCAGGTATATCCCAGCACATCGGTGCGGCGGTGCCCTCAGCGGGTAACTGTGCCAGGCTATCGGTGCCAAATCCTGAAGGGTCTGGATACTCCGACAGAGATTCAGATGGCGAGGAGAACAGCGATGTGTTGGACAGCTCCTCTATGCATGGCAAATCCTAAAAACAACAACCATAAAAACATGTTCACAAACACTTCAGTCACTAACATCATTTTACTGAAATACACAGCAGATTTTCATTCTAGATGTTCTGTTATCTAACCAAAGTGTGTCGAAATGTGCATGACATCTTTGTTCAGTCTTTTCCATGTGATTACAATAAACAGGAACTTCAGTTACAAAAGCACCATAATAGTTGGTCAATACAACACATGCACTGTGTCGTCTGAAGCCATATGCTTTGCATGAGATTAACTCTTATTGAATTGAAAAGAGTAGCTACGATAAAGAAAAGTAATATAAGTATGGCATGAGGGCGAGTAAATGAGCATTTTCATTTCTGGGTGAAGAATTCCTTTAAAAGCTGTGATACTCAGAAACGGTGCTCATAAAATCATCTGATATATGATGCGTGAACTGAGGATTGTTTTTCACAGCAGCTCTGGACTCAACATTACTTCAGACATGGCCAACGTCCCAAAACATTTGCTGTAAATCTGTCAAGAGATGGTTTTCACTTCTGGAAGCTTCAAACAGTATTGATGATCACACTCAATGTGCTATTCCAAAGAGAGATAAAACATTGAAAACATGACATCGCTAAAGAGAAGTCAAACGTTCATGTTTAGGGATTAAACATCTTAAAGGGGTTCCTATTATGGCCCTTTATGAAGTCTTAATTTTTGGGGGGTACTAGAACATGCTTTCATGCTTTGATTGCCCAAAAAGCACATTATTTTTCACATATTATACATTATTTCAGCACCTCTCTCCCCAATCTGGGTCTAGCGCACCGTATAGTTTCAGTTTCGATGAAGCCCCTCCTTCTGAAATACGAAATGTGCTGTGATTGGTTAGCTGGCCAAGTGTGTTGTGATTGGCACTGTGTATTTGGGAATTGTCACACCCCTTTCCATAACCACCAGTTTCATCTGCTCAGGTGTAAATATTAAAGATGGCGTCAATTTCAAACCAATTCGAGCCTGATTCAGACCCTGACAATGTTAACAAATAAGAGGATCGACCAGAACGGATTTCATGCATGGACTTTGCAAGCACGGATTTCCCAGGACGTTTCAGAGTGGTATGTTTGTTTGTTTTTAATTTTCTTATAGATCTTAGATACGTTAAAACACCATTTAATCATGATATTTGTCGGAAAACTATGATAATACGAACAGTAATCGATCACAAAACTCTATCAACAGTAATGTTGGCTAGAAAGTGAGCGGAGGCAAAGCTTTGCCCTTTATTTACATCTTAGCAACAACGTAAAACGTATAATTGGAACTTTTAATCGAAAACTCAACTACAAATAATAAGACATACTTACAAGTTGTCATCCATAAACAACAGATTGTCCCGACAAAGTGGGAACTGCTTCATTTCAGGAGACGCTGTTCTCGGTAAAAAAAGTCGGGGTAATAATTAGTTTAAAGTCCCACTCCGATCATATTTTGAGCTATTTTTAAACATTCTCAGTGGTCTTTAAATGATGATTATGCCGTTTTTAGCCAAAATCACAAAACCTGTGCCGTTTTCTGGGACTTTGCTTCAGCAGAGCGGCAGTAGCTCATTAGCAATTCGCCTCTGCGTTGTGGGGGGAGCCGTTGGCACGGAGACAACCCTCCCCCTCGTTCACACCGCCGCCGACTTGAGCTTCCGAGAAAACGGAGGAGAAGCTGATCATCGCCGTTGCTGGGTTTCCAATCATTATCGGATTAATTGCAGTTTAACCATCAGAGTGAAAGTTTATCATTTGCATGTGTTTTTAAGTCCTGCCAGTTTAACAGGGCGCGCTTGACAGGGCATATAAGAACGCAGAGAGATAGCAGAGAGAGAGAGAGCCTCGGCCGCGCGCGCGCACTCACTATTAATAATAATAAATAATAATGTGACCAAAACGGTTATACAAATGCTGTCATTATAAAAGGTTTGTAGTGTCAATGTATTGCTTGTTTATTTTGTTTACTTTTCATGGTGTGACACTTCTCTTCTCCCATGATCGAACATAGAATGCTGCTACGTCAGAGCGGCCAAAGCGTCAACAAGCTTCCTCGTACTTTTTGACAAGCGTCCTTGACAGGGCGGCCAGAGCTTCTTTGCCGCTCAAGTCGGCGGCGGTGTGAACGTACAGTTAGCATTGCAACCCGCTACCGCACATAGGTGTTGATCCGCCATCGTCTTCTCTACTCCTCAGAACCTGAGCCGCGGGGGCGGAGGGGAGTATGAGCTTGTGGCCCCGCCCAGTGGAGTTACTACATCACAACTCCAGTCTATTTTAGCTGGCATTTTAGCGTCTGCTACTGATTCACAGCCATTTGAATGCAGAAATACTCAGAAATACAACTTTGAACTTATCTTTCTCAAGATATGTCCTCTAACATCAGAAAAATGCCACAAGAACATGTTAACACCTAGAAAAACATGATTTTCATCGGAGTGGGTCTTTAATTAATTTTATTCACATATTCATATATTTTTAAACAATGACTTTATTTGTGAAAAATACTGTAATAGGATTGCCATCCTAATAGGATTTAGAAGTTGCCATCTAAAGTATAAGGATGTTTATTTTAAAGATTTGTTTTTTAATTTATTTAAAATTTATAAAATATTGATTAAAATAAATATAAAGTCTATAATAAAAAATATCGGCTTTATATCGGCCATCCTGCTCTCTAAGACATCGGCATCGGCCATCAAAAAACCAATATCGGTCGACCACTAGTAATAATGTTCACGGACAGTGTTTAAAATCAATTTGAAATCACTCTCGTCAGCCTAAACCAAATTTGTCAGCCTTAGGAAGGTCAAACAAATGAGTTTTGGAAACGGGGAGGAAAAACCAGCATCTCTTTGACGTAGCAGCAGCTCCTCCAGGTCTCGTCCCCTTTTTTGCGTATTCCGTGGGTGGGGATTATTTAAATGAGTAACATTATGACTTCAAAAAGCCCGGAAAAAACACGAGTACAAACAAATAAAATATCTCCCTTTGGAGTGGACTTTGAGCTTTGTAACCTTGCAGATCTTTTTTTTATGCTCAAACAACAACATTACAAAGTTGAAAGAGTGAAAAAGCATAATATGAGCCCTTTAATGCACCTTTAGAGGAGCTTGCACAGAAAAAGCCCTCAGTACTATAGCAAACTGAACTGATGGTAAAGAAAAAGTTGATAGCAATGATTTCTTTCTATGCTAAAGAAAAGAGCTCTAAGGATTGTAAATCAACTCCTATATTACGAACCAAAATTGCATAAATGTATAAAGCACATAATTTATTTCCCAAAAGTATCCAGAGGCTATTTGCAATGAGGGAAATACATGTTTTTAATAATAATAAGGGTGAGGACTAATATAAAAATAGATTTATATCTGATTTAAGAAGGTGTAGCACTTTGCAAATCAAAAAAACAAGGTGATAAACAAACGTATAACTCAAAATGAATAATGTGCACATGAAATTTTAAACGACTGTATTATGAAATGTTATTTTCAGTTGTGTATAAAGGTCTTAGGGAATTTTGTCTTAAATAATTGTTTTGTGTTTGCATATTTTTGCATAGATCACACGTAGCAGTGGAAGTTACGCTTATGAAGAAGTGGTAGGTAAAATAAGCTAAGGCTTCAGCCTACATGTATAACTATTAGTGAATTGTGTATGAGGGCCAAAAAAAAAATCTTGATGATGTTTTTGACAGTGCAGACCTCGATTATACAGTAAACTTCAACTCAAGCTTAATAGAGTCTTAAACAAATCCATAATCCTTCAACAATCAAATGAAAGCCCATTCTAGATACTGTAACCTTCTATTCGCAGATGTTACGGCCTCTTGAAAGTGCTCAACTGGATGGATCCTTCTATAAAAAAAAACATTTCTGGCTGTCAAAAGACGATGAAATTGCCTTGTATTGTTCTGAACCTACTCTTTTTCCGACAGCGAGACATCCAGTTGTGTAATATTTCCATTTGTGACGGTGATACGGGCAATTTAGCCGAGATAAAACAGGGTCAGGACTGAATGATGGAGCAATAACAGTAAATTCTGGAGAATAGGAAGGAATGAGGGGGAAAGCACAAGGAGGGAGGTCAGAACAAGAGATGAAGTGTCTGAACACATCAAGAACTGATATCTGTAGAAGCAGACGCTGAAATAAATCAAACTAAACGCACAGCAAACAACCTGTATCTACACTGAAATCATTTAAAAATCACGTCACAACACCTTACACTAGAAGTGAAGCTACATGTCACTTCATTAGGGATAGGGCTGCTTGATTATGGCCAAAATCATAATCACTATTTTTTTTGGTCAATATTAAAAATCTTGATTATTTAACACGATTATTGGTGGGAGATGTGATCAAAGTCTTATTTCACGACATGAGTCATTTTAAACATCAGTGAAATTTCAGAATTATTGATACTCCAAAAAAAAAATTCCTAAAAATAATTACATAAGACAAGTAGGCTTAAACGAATACAATAAGAACAAATAAACAAATTAAAAACAAATGGAGAAATAAATAAAACGGGGAAAAAAATACAAATTAAATAAAAAAGTATGGTATTCAGATAAGTAACTGAATTGAATAACATTAATCAAATTTAATAAATCAAATGTAAAATAACACTGCATAGTCTTACATTACACATTAAATATAGATTCATCCTTATTAAAGCTACTTAAGTAATTCAGTCAAGATCAGGGAGTGATTTTCCTTTGTTATGTGTTGTTTGATTATCATTAATGACAGGTTTATTAGGCTACTGTCACTTTAAGAGCTAATGCACTGATCCAATATACTGTTACACGCGTGTTTTCTTTCTCAACTGTGTACGTTAACTTAAGACATAACCCATTGTGTTTACATAAATATTCAATGTCTCTTTTGCAGCTTAATGCGCTTTTGATAACACTGTTTAACGTCAAACAAGTCCCATAGTTGAGCAACAGTAGACTACATTTTACAACACTCACTTATTCGGCTGATTTGGATGTTAATTATGGGCTTTTAGGGAGAAACGAAAGTGAGTTGGATGGAATACAGCAGCGGCACAATAATCGTTTTGCCTCAATTATCTTGTTTTCATAATTTCAAAAATCTATTACGATTAACCGCAAAGCCCTAACAAATGGACCAATCAGCTGTGAGCTCAGGGATCTTCAATTATTTTCAAAAGAAATTAATTTGTTGCATGTTGACTTTTTTTTTTTTTTAGAAAGCATTATACAAAACAAAGATATCAGAAACCTCACAAGCTGACTTTGATATAACAGTTAGAAGTTATATAAATAAATAAATATCGAATTAAATTCATAAACTCATTAATGAGTGAATGTTACCTGTATTTTTATATTAGAAAGCATTATACAAAACAAAGAGATCAGAAGCACCACATGCTGACTTTTCATATATATATATATATATATATATATATATATATATATATATATATATATATATATATATATATATATTATTTTTTTAAACAGACGGACAGAGAAATCAAGCTGCTGAAGTAGAACTACAAATAAATAAAGTGAGTCAAAGAGGAATATAAAAGATTTCAGGAAACCAATCAAGAGATATAATGACCTACATTTCAAAACAATTAAGCTTTTTGAACAAATGTCTGTTACAACCACAGAAAACAACAATATCTTAATGCCTCGAGCAGCCTAACCTCTGTAAATAAGACATTATTAACCAAACCTAAGCTGTACCTTCAGCACGGGCTGTCCTGCCTCCAGCACAGGCATCTGACTGAGTGCCAAGAAGACTTTCATCTGAGAAAAACATTAGCTTGAACTGATCGCAGAAGCAAAACCTGTGACAGACACACTGACACACACAGGTAACATTCACTCAAACAAACTCGAAAACAATCATGCCAGTGTTTGCTCTGGGGTGTGGTGGTCTTCTTTCAGGAAATGAGGCTTTTGTGTCCACATTTACTGACAAGCCAAGCCTAATTTTACCGCAATGTGCTTTAAGAAGAGTTGACAGCAGTGTGTGGCGCTTTAATAGTATGCAAATACAGAGTAAATAGCGAGTTTGTGCCTGAAGAGCTATATATAAGAAGCATATAATGTGGACTTTATGTTGATAAGATCTGAACAATGTTCTCATACACACACAGAAAGAACATTTTCCTCCATATATCGCTTTCCACGTCACACAGAGATCGTCTATGTACAGCATACTCTGCACTACATACTGTAATGCCTACTAGTTTTAATAAGATTGTGAAATGGTCACAGTATGCAACACTAAACATTTCAAACCTGGGTTATTATTGTTAGATAAACTAACCAAGAAAAAAACCCACATTTTTATCTCCAAATCATGATTCAAGACAGAGATCTTCATTTCACTTTCAGTTCATTCGGCACACAAAAAGCCTTCTGTAGCTGAGCTAAACTGAAAGTCTCAGACAATGTGTTTGCATTAATGTCACAGCTTCATCATGATGATTGTGCGCTGCGCTTTGAGCTATTCAAACCTGCGCTTTTATCCTGCATGTAAGAACCACAGCTGCTATAATGATAGAGTAAACCATCTTTTGTGTTAATCACACCTACATGTTCAACAGCACTGCTTTGTTCAGCTGTGGGTTTGAGATTAATCCGTTTTCCTGCAGGCTAAGCTATTCATTAAAACAAAATAATGGTCAAAGCACGCTAGTGATCCTGAGATGTCAGCCCACACTGTCCCACTTTCCTAACCATTTGCAGCTACTAAAAGTCCATAAAGTACAAGATGAACAGACAGATACATAGATCATCATGGGTTTCAGAGCAAATTCTCAGAAATCAGTATCAAGAGAGGACAAATAATACACTATTGCTTGTTCCTGCATTCATTTCTCAATGGTTCTGGAAGCGGGAAAAGACGGGATCTGCTCGTACCTGGGAGAAGTCTCCGTTCCGCACAAGGTCGTGAAAGTCAATGTCAGAGAGGTCCAGATTCACAGAGGACGGGTTCGGCTGGAGCTGCCTGATAAATCAGTGGAGAAAGATCAGGAACAATCACAATGTCTTCAAAATACACCTGGAAATACTGCTATATAAATTCAGAGCGCTTCATATCAGATTACTGATATAGTAACAGCACCACCAGGTTTATATCTCTAAATACACATTGGATAGGTATCATCAACTAACTCATGATAAAAGTACATGTGTCACATGTTCAATATATCAGAATGCACCACAATATTATAATTGGAAACTGCACCAAACATTTGAGAGACAGTTAAAGGTTACGAGTCATTTGAGTCGATTCAGTGAGTCATTTAACTGATTCAGTCAGTGATCTTCACTGCACCGATTCATTCATGAATTAAACAACAGACTAAGCTGGATGTTCATTTTGCATGCAGTCAGCAAGGATTAAAAAAAAAGTGTTGACTATTTATTTGTCAATATATTATTATTAATATATAATGAACGATTCAAAAATCTGTTAGTAATTAGGGCTGTCACTAGCGATTATTTAGGTAATCGAGTATTCAAGCGATTATTTTGACGATTAATCGGATTATTTGAGATAATAGACCTAAGTGAACGATAACCATTAAAACGACTTAAAAAACATGGGTATAATAACAATGAGGCAATAATAATCGGCTCAAATAAAGTATAAAAAGCAAAAAAATAAAGTATCAAGCAAGTAATCATATGGTTTTTATTGAACAATCATGTTAAAATTCATAATGTAATATGCATAATATAGCCTAAACACTCAATTAATGTACATTATGTATTATAACAAATGCCTGGTGATTGTTGTTACACTTTACAGCAGATCAAATACTTGTTTAATTTTGGCCAAACGACATTTAATTCAAATGTCCACTTAATCTTTAATACTGAGCCACTTCTTAACGATAGAAATACAAGAATTGTTCAATTTCTTGAACAAGAACATGCAAACTCAGTGCGAGGGTTTAAACTTATATTTTGAAATCGCAATGAACAGTTTGCATATTTAGAAACATACTGATGTATTCTCCTGCGTTGGTTTAGGTTTCTAAATGATTTACGTTACAAATCTGGTGAAATGGCACATTTTAAGAATGAACATTATAAGAAACTCAACTCACCTTTACACACATGCAAATAATTAAGAACCTGAAACCCCGCAGCGCACAATGCCATATTATGTTTTTAATATATCATGCAGCCTTTCAAAACGGTCTAATAATGGGGTTCATGGATTCTCGTCCGTTGAATGCACCACTTGCGGTATTTTGCCGGTTAACGACACAGGTAAATTGCAATCAAGGATTTTCACATACTCAAATTTAATCAAGGAATCATGACAGGCCTTGTTATAATTTTTTTTCGTTTTTTGCTTTGTTGATGTACAGTGTGCATAACTCACCTCCCAGATTGCATAGGATAGTGCTGGTTGTATTGAGTTTGCTGTGAGTACGCCCATGAGTTAGACGGATACAGCTGATTCTGGGGAAACAGGAAACAAACAGCACATCTGACACAGGAAGTGGCCATTTGGAAACACTGTTCAGCAGAGATACTACCCATTAACCCAAATATTTATAATATGAACCAGTGACTCATAAGGCCCCTTTCACACAGAGATTCAGGAAAATACACGGATAATGTGTCCCGTGATCGTTTCGATTTTGGTTCATTCACACTGCCAGTGATTTTCCGGAATCCGCGAGTGCGTTCACACACATCCCGTAAAGACACGTGACGTCAGGATGTGATAACTCCTGTCAGATGTCAGATCTGATGATAACTCTTCGTCATTTCTACACGAAGACTAGTCCATACTCCCCAGTAGCGTGAGTGTGCTTGTTCCCCATTTGTTGTCGCACAGGTTGTAGAAAGACCCGTGCGCCATCACTACGACACACCTCTCACGGCATTGGTCCTGGCTTTTGTTCACACAGACTGATCCCGGCAATGTTACTAGGTCCTCATCCCGGCATCAATACGGGACGTGTTTGCGTTCACACAGAAAGCACTCTAGTAATTTCACGGCAATTTCACGGGATCAACGCGCTGTGTGAAAGGGGCTATACAGACATGCTGAGACCCAACACAAATCGTGCACATACATGGTGAAGTCTAACAGTTCACCAAATAAACAACCATAAACCAGGTGATGTGAAGCAACTGTTTCTAGAAGGATGATTACCATTGGCTACCAATGCACTCCATGTCCGTCCCATATTGGACAAGGTTCGAGACCAACTAGAGTAATAGTTATGAAGATGACAGTTTAAAACTGCAGATTTAATCAGATCAGGAAAAACGTCATCAAGACCGTGACATTAGAGAGTGCAGCAGCAAATAGACTGTGAACAGGCTAGTATAATGAGTTCAGTATGTTACCAAACCCAAGCCTGATAGGATCAGGAGACTTGTTCATGTGTAACTTCAAGTTAAATTTGCACTGGGTGTAGGTTTGTAATTAATGGGGAATATTAGAGATGCATAGATACCACATGTCTCTGCCAACAGCGATTACTCAGAATGATATCTGCCGATACCGATCTCTCCTAACTAATGCTGTAAACTATATAGGGAACCCAGCAGAGCCCAAACTATTATATTCAACTGCTATTTATTTTCAGATATAATAATTACACTTAAAATAAAAACTGAAATGTTTGTTTACAGCTCATAAGGTAATTTTTAAAAACACTTTTTCAAATTAATTCAAACATACATACATTCATAAGCTCCTCTCTAGTATTTTTACAGCTAATTAACGGTGAACACTGGTTAACTTTCCTAAGGTAAATGCAACATTAAGTGACATTGTTCACAAGCGGTTTTACTGACGTCTATCCGCGATTGAAACACTGATTTAGAGATTACATGATATACATTTCAGTTAGTTTTACTGTATCTTTCAACATTCCTTCTGATGTTCATGCATGTTTTTTCATGCTATAACTTGTAGTAAAGTGGAAGAAAAGACTGACTGCGACATTACAGCGATTTGTCACTTCACATTTAAGAGTGTCAAAATGTGATTTATTGTTTGAATTTTGTGATAATATCCACAGAATTTGAAAGCTGAGACTTTGTTTCTTATCAGAACAGTAACAAAGCTCTTTGTGATTATTGTTGATTATTGAAATAAACATACATGAACTGATCAGAGGGTCAACATCAACCGCGGAAAGACGTCAATACACACCATTTTTTAAGTTCAAGTCCAATGACTTTAATCTACTAACTCTCCTATCTGGTTTGTTTGTCTGACAAAATGGTGGATTTGGCATTATGATTAGTCAAATCACCTGTCAATCAAACCCTCAGCGAAGGATTGAATTGGCCCTGATCATCGGCTGCTTTTAGTAACAATAGGCCAATGGCCGACAGGGAGATACCGATTATTGGCCGATACATTGGTGCATCCCTAATATATATAAAAATATGAAGAGTTCAGATGCAAAAGCCTCTAAGTGCCATCTGAAATTTTCTTCTAGAATGATCATTTTTATAAAGCTTGTATATTTAAGTTAAGTAATTTCACTTAAATGACAATTAATAGGTAATTTGCATTGCCATTTAAGTGAAATTATTGAACTTAAATATACGAGCTTGATAAAAAATTATCATTCTAGAAGAAAATTTCAGATGGCATTTAGAGGCTTTTGCATCTGAACTCTTCATATACACTATATATATATATATATATATATATAGAGAGAGAGAGAGAGAGAGAGAGAGAGAGAGAGAGAGAATTCAAGTTCAAACATGTGCAGACCTTTAGTCTGAGACTCTTTGTATAGGGGTAACTATAACATTTACAATAAACAGTGCGTCTTAATGTAAAATTTGCATGGTATTTTAGGCATTTAAAGGTCCAGTGTTTACCTCCATGGAACTTGGGAGAGGAGGACTGGGAGCGCTGAACTTCGGGCTCCCCAACTGAGGGTCCTCAGGGTGCAGATAGTCCTCCGTGTCCATGACAACAGACGTGGCAAGAATGGGCATCAGGCTCCGAGAAGAAACATGATTACGAGTCAAACCCCCGTCGTTCTTCAGCCATCTCTGAGAGAGAGAGAGAGATCAGTCAGTGAAATAATCATCACAAATAATCTCTGCATCCACTGCTGATTTCCTGAACCCTTCAGATTTATTTGACCAGCTACTGATTTGGTGGTGATTACTAACAAGATAAAAATTACGAGCTACAGATAAACTCATGCATACAGACCACTAGTGAAAACCACTTCTATTTTGCATTTTTCTCATTAAATGCAAGTGTTTCCATTAAGAAATTATGTTATTATCATAACAACCGGATCTATTTTAATTGAAAAATGTACATAAACCAGATGCAAACAGATTATTTTAGATAAAAGATAACATATAAATAGATGAATAAATAGAATACAAGACAAGATATGTTAATGTGTTAATATATTCAATATGTGATAGAGGCCTTGTCTATGTGACAGATTTGAGGGGAATTACATTGTAAGTATGCCTCAGCTTTATTTTAACCTCTTTAAAACAAGCTGTCACACATCCACCCTTAATAAACAGATGATATCAAAATAGAAACATTTAAACATACATACGATTATCTTGAAATAATCTGTCTGAGCGTATGTCAAACTGAAAAGCCTCAACCAAACAGCACTGGCCTCTCAAACACGCCACTTTAATATGATTCCCAGCTCGTATTGATTATTGTAGACTAACTTAATTGATTTATACACGAATTTATCAGCTGTCTGTGTGTTTTTCTGATTGACTCAATGGAGCGCTATTGTTTGATTCGTGCTAACATGCTAACCTGAGAGAAAACTCACTCACCGAGCGTTAATTAAACCCCCCTTTCCGCGAAACCCCTCAACAAGCACTAACGACCACTCAATCTGGGTTTTTCTCGATCGGTAAAGGTGTATTGGAGGGGTTAATCCATATTTTTCTACCCCTGTACGGTTGTTTACCTACTTCCTGGTCGACGTCGCCATCTTGTTCTTAAAGAAGGAGGACTCTTCCGCTGACGTCATCGCCGATCCACAACGCACGCGCGACGCTCGGTGAATTTTGTGGATTAGAAAAGGAAATAACTCATTTGCTTTACTATTTCCCTTGTTTATAAATTGCATTTATTCTAGAAGCTCTAAACCCACCCATCTAAATACGAATAAAAACGCTAATTCATTAATATTACTAATACATTTGGGCACTGTGAAATCATAATTAATAGGCCTATGTAAAAAGTAGCTGCCTTAAATTACATTAAACTGAGTTTAAAAATTAGCTGAATCTTGTATAACTTTTTTTTTTAAGTTGAAAATTGCTGAACTTATTTTGAAGTAAAGCAATGTAAAAAAAAAACGTATTGATCTTATAATTCTTTACAGTGTAATCTCCTTCAAACTGCTTTCATGACCTTTTTTGTTGTTTCTGTTTTTTATGACAGTGGAGGCTAAAACCAATTTATCATATTTTTTTTACTGTTGCCTAGTAACTGTATAGGCTAATATTTTATAAACTGACAAGGTTTGGCAAGGTTATATGGTCTGTAATAATGTTTCATATGTTTGCACAAAAATCGTTCATGGAATTCTGAAACGTTTTAGTTGCACGTTCTTTTTAACATTTTTAATAATAATATGAATAAAAACTATAATTTATTAATATTACTAATACATTTGGGCACTGTGAAATCATAATTAATAGGCCTATGTAAAAAGTAGCTGCCTTAAATTTTTAAGTAGCTAATTCACTTGTTCAATTCACATTTCAACTTAAATTACATTAAACTGAGTTTAAAAATGAGCTGAATGTTGTATAACTTTTTTTTTTAAAGTTGAAAATTGCTTAACTTATTTTGAAGTAAAGCAATGTAAAAAAAAACCATGTTATAACTTATTGATCTTATAATTATTTACAGTGTAACAGGGCTGCCAACTCTCACGCATTGACCGTGAGACTCACGCAATTGACACTTTTCACACGCTCTCACGCCACACATCCATTTTCTCACGCACAGAAAAATTGCGGAGCAAAGAGGTACTCGTAATATTAAACTAATTCTCAGCTCTTAGATTCCGTCAATTTTATTACGAAATTCAGACAAAAATACGTTTGGCGCTTGTAAATGTGACGTGACAGATCGCTGAGCGCCTCAGTTCAAGTGCACGTGAACCGATCACCTGTTACTTTTTTATTTAAAGATGCAGTACAACTTACCGAAAGTATACATAATATCGACCAATTAGTGTTTTTCAACCATGGAAAGAGGTCAATATAACAGCAGGAGAACAATTATGTCACATAACGTTACATTTACCTCAGGAAAGCCATTTAATGACCATAGCATGTTAATTGAATAGAAAAAATTGCTAGAGAGGAGATTTTGCTGAGCACTATATTACATATTTATTATATTTTTACTTATGTCATTAAATAATTGTTATTATAACAAAAACTGCATTATATTTATTTTATGCATTATAATTTGTTATTTTTAACCTTTAATAATACCAGCAGATTGGGCCCTCTATGTTTACAGCATTAGGTGAGATTATTTTTTGAAATAAAATTTAAAATAAACATGTATCCAAATTAGACAATATAATATTGAATAAAAATCGGAATCAAATCACAAGAATGGAATTGAAATCTTGAAATTTTTGTCAAGCAATAATAAAAACTGTATCCTACCAGTCACTGTACAATGTAAACATTGTAACATGCTGTCACTAAACTTCATAAAATTCTATTTAGTTACCAAATGTTTTGACAATCACAATTACACTTATTGTGATGCAATATTTGTTTTAAAAAAAAATATATATATATATCACTCCAAGCTAAACTCAAAAGTTGGCAGCCCTGAGTGTAATATCCTTCAAACTGCTATCAGGACCTTTTGTGTTGTTTTTTTTTTTTTTTTTTTATGACAGTGGAGGCTAATACCAATTGATCATATTCTTTTACTGTAGGCTAGTATTTTAGAAACTGACAAGGTTCTGGCAAGGTTATGTATATGGTCTCTAATAATGTTTCATATGTTTGCACAAAAATCGTTCATGGAATTCTGAAACGTTTTAGTTGCACGTTCCTTTTTAACATTTTTTTGAATGTTACTAATTGTTTCAGAACGTTCAGAGAACATTCAAAAGTAACGTTCCAAAGAATATTGGCATGTTTCGTAAAACGTTCTTAGAACACATTTGGTAGCCTAACACTTTATTTTAAGGGGACGTAGTTACACGTTACTAGCCTAATAACAGTCAATTATGCATAGGCTAGTTACAAGTAACTAAACCAAACCCTAACCGTAACTCTATAGTACATGTAGATGTAGTTAATTAATATTACTCGGTACTTCTTTGAAGTACAATGTCACCTTAAAATTAAGAGTAACCAACCACACATTTTTCTCAGCTGTCTGGTTTCGCCTCATTATCGATGGGACTCGTTCTTTCAGATATGGGCGGTAATAGTTCAGAGTCCGTGGACTTTGGAATGTTTGACCTGATTTCATGTTGATTCCATCATCATCATCATTAGTGTTGAGTAAACTACAGGACACACACTGACACAGAGCCCAAACCTCGGGGAAATCAAGACAGAAGATGTGTTATTTCAGTTCCTAGATATTTATTTTAATCGCTATTTATATTTTGCCTGTATATTTTTGCTAGAGCTCAAGGATATTTGTGTGGATTCCTGATTTCTCAAATGGATTTTCCTCCAGAGATCAGTGTTTTTATTCTGTCTCTGACGGCACCGTTAATTCTCTACACAATCAACCATGTGTCCTTCTTACAAGAGTAAGTTTGCGTCTTATTTTATTATTTTACAATGGTGCATGTTAAAGAATATTGCATTGACATTGAGCAATGCAAACTCGATTTTGTTTTACAAGGTCGTATGTGACTTTTAAAGCGTTTTATGAGGTTTTATGAGGCCTACCTCAATTTGCCAAAAGAGGGCAACCAACCTCTGTTTCAAACTCCATTTGATCAAGAGCTGATCTGATAAATCTGACTGCACTGGTGAATCTCATGAAAGCTTTCAAGAACATTTGGCCACTCTCATGTTTTTATATGATTTCATGAAAATGCAATCAAGTTTCACCCTCAAAGATCTCACAATGCAGAAAAAGTTTACTTAAATTGTAGATTATTTATAGCCGTGAATATTTTACATTTAATTATATAACAAATATATTATATTCATTAACTATATCAATATTTATTATATTACATATTTTTTATTAATGTATGCATTTATTGTAGCATTTTTAAGTGTAATACAATCAAATGTACTATTACAGTCACAAGAATTGAATGCAAATCAGCTTTGACAATGATGAAAATTACATATTATGTTGCTAAGATAGGCTATTTTTCTTTTCTTTTATGCAAATGGTAACTTTTTAACTTGTTTTAGGGGGTGAAATATGACCTCATTGATCATGCAAGATAAAAACAAGCTTCTGATAATCATTTATGATGCTTTTCTCACTCAGTCCACAGGTTATACTGGCTATAGGCATCGCAGTTCTTACGACGATATTCCTCCTGACAAACCTCAGTGTCAAGAGTCAAAAATCTACTGACCCTCTCTTCTATGGTAAGTCCAATACTGACAGATGAAGATATTGAAAGATCACAAATGGGATCTCTTTAATATCTCAATTATGTTTCTCAAGCACACTGAAAAAAAAAATTGGTGTTGAAACAGTTTTTACACAGACTTTACTGGTAAATTTCACGAATAATTACATAGAAATGGCAAGTAACACATTCAATTAAATGTGAATGGTTCAATGGTTCTGCATACTTGTATAAACTCAAGGGTTCTTGGCTTAATTTTAAAGAAGTTTATGCCAATTTAAAGGTACAATAACCTTTCGCCCTCTAGTGGTTAAAAGCAAAACTGCATGTATTTTGTGGAAGAACATTGTTTTGGTTGCGGATGAATATGATCATCCTGCTGCTCATAAAACATTCACTATAGGTTTAACAGATGTAACCAGTTTAGATGAAAGGATCTCAAGCTGAAGATGTTACTGTAGTTTTACCCTTTAATAGACACGCTACTTCCTTCAAAATAAACTCCAGCCCAGCGTTACAACAACCATAATGAAATGATCTTCACGATAGATAATGCTTTACAGTGAACTCTGTTAGAGAGATATGTCTGTTCAATAAAACACCTTACTCTCCTGTTGAGTAATAAAAACACTTTTACAACATTTCAAATCCCTCGGTTCTCGTCATCTCTGAAAAGCCAAGCTAATGTTGATTCTTGTTTTATTACGAGCTCTGTCTCGTTCTCTGTTCTCCAGCAGACTCT